>NC_090317.1:118979249-119264249 GCF_039906515.1 Pseudorca crassidens
TGGGGACATTTATCTCCTGGCCCCAGATCTTTTGAACTTGCATTTGCACTTTCTGCCTGTCCACCCGATGCCACGCTAATGGACTCTGGAAACCTTCTGCGGTGGATCAGGTCTGCTGGCGACAGGCAGAGAGGAAGCAGGCTCGAGATCCCTGAAACCTCATTTCAGGGGTCTGGAAACAGAGGCTGGGAGAGAAAAATGGCCCTTTGGTGAGGCGCCCGATAAATAGTCTTTGGATTGAAGAGTTGTGGACTCAGAGTGGTCAGATGGGAACAATATTTAAGGGAGATGCAAGGAGGCTCCTGAGAGCTTCAGAGAGTGGATTTCCTCCTGCACTTGGGTATTTTTATTTTTTCATTTTTTTATGATACCCAGAAAGATTATCATTTATTTTTTTATTCCAGTTTATTTATAATTGACATAGAGCAATGTAGAAGTTTAAGGTGTACAGCATAATGATTTGACTTACGTATATCATGGAATGATTTTCACAGTAAGTTTAATGAACGTACATCATCTCATATAGATACAAAATTAAATAAATAGAAAAAAATTTTTCCTTGTGGTGAGAAGCCTTAAGATTTCCTCTAATAACTTTCATGCTGCAGCAGTGTTAATTATGTTTATCATGCTATACATTGCTTGCAGCACTTATTTATTACATTATAGTACTTATTTATCTTATAACTGTAAGTTTGTACCTTTTGACTACCTTCATCCAATTCCCCCTTCCCTTAACCCCCCATCCCTAGTAACCACAAATCTGATATCTTTTTCTGTTTGTTTGTTCTTGAATATAATTTTTAAAAATTTTTATTGAAGTACAGTTGCTTTACAATGTTGTGTTTCTACTGTACAGCAAAGTGAATCAGCTATATGTACACATATATCCCCTCTTTTCTGGGTTTCCTTCCCTTTTAGGTCACCACAGAGCATTGAGTAGAGTTCCCTGTGCTATACAGTAGGTCCTTATTAGTTATCTATTTTATACATAGTATCAATAGTGTATATATGTCAATCTCCATCTTCCAATTCATCCCACCACCCCCCTTTCTCCCTTGGCATCCATACGTTTGTTCTCTACGTCTGCACTTGGGTATTTTTTAAAATTTTTTAATTTTTTTAACATCTTTATTGGAGTATATTTGCTCTACAATGGTGTGTTAGTTTCTGCTGTATCACAAAGTGAATCAGCTATACGTATACATATATCCCCACATCCCCTCCCTCTTGCATCTCCCTCCCACCCTCCCTATCCCACCCCTCTAGGTGGTCACAAAGCACCGAGCTGATCTCCCTGTGCTATGTGGTTGCTTCCCACTAGCTATCGGTTTTACGTTTGGTAGTGTATATATGTCCATGCCACTCTCTCACTTCGTCCCAGCTTACCCTTCCCCCTCCCCGCGTCCTCAAGTCCATTCTCTATGTCTGTCTGCGTCTTTATTCCTGTCCTGCCCCTAGGTTCTTCAGAACCTTTTTTTTTTAGATTCCATATATATGTGTTAGCATACTGTATTTGTTTTTCTCTTTCTAACTTACTTCACTCTGTATGACAGACTCTAGGTCCATCCACCTCACTGCAAATAACTCAATTTCGTTTCTTTTTATGGCTGAGTAATATTCCATTGTATATATGTACCACATCTTTATCCATTCATCTGTCAATGGACACTTAGGTTGCTTCCATGTCCTGGCTATTATAAATAGAGGTGCAATGAACATTGTGGTACATAACTCTTTTTGAATGCTGGTTCACACGGTAGTTCTATTTTTAGTTTTTTAAGGAACCTCCATACTGTTCTCCATAGTGGCTGTATCAATTTACATTCCCACCAACATGCACTTGGGTATTTTTTAATTTAAAAATTTTTTTTGGCTGCATTCGGTCTTCATTGCTGTGCGTGGGCTTTCTCTAGCTGCAGTGAGCGGGGGCTACTCTTTGTTGCGGTGTGCGGGCTTCTCATTATGGTGGCTTCTCTTGTTGCGGAGCACGGGCTCTAGGTGCGCGGGCTTTAGTAGTTGTGGCACACGGGCTCAGTGGTTGTGGCTCGCGGGCTCTAGAGCACAGGCTCAGTAGCTGTGGCGCACGGGCTTAGTTGCTCCGCGGCATGTGGGCTCTTCCCGGACCAGGGCTCAAACCCGTGTCCCCTGCATTGGCAGGCGGATTCTTAACCACTGTGCCACCAGGGAAGCCCCCTACTTGGGTATTTTTAAAAGCTGCTTATGGATATTTGGGCTGCAAGAAACAAGCATAGCCAGAGGGGAAAATCAGCAGAGCTCACCAAGACTTTCTGGAAGATGTGACAGCCGGATGCTGTTCTGCTCCTGGTCTCAGTCACCAGTTGCTTCCTCTGTCCCCGGCAGTGCCAGCTCCTAAACCGTCCTTCATTTTGAGGAAGCCAGTAGACCCCCTAGGAATAGTGCTTGGCTGCAGTTGGAATCAGTTTCAGTGATTAATTAAGTTAATTAACATATTTGGAGTTTTGACCACCTTTAATATCCTCTACCTCTATAAAAACTGCTGTGAATTAAGGCAAATATTTTTGTGGAAATAGCCTCCCTGGCCAACTTAGAGGAGGGGAAATGATAGTAGCCTGGATCTAACTACCTCTACTGCTCTTTAAGGGATTTCCAAAATATATGATTCTTTTTCCTAGAGAAAAATTTAAGTACACTTTTCTTCATCTGATTCCCTCCCTGTTCTCTCCCTTTCCCTCTCCTCCCACCCATTCTGATTTATCAAAATCCACTGGAAATAGACTGGCCCAGCCCACACATTGAAAAAGGGCAGGTAGATGGAGCGCTCGGTGAGAGACAGCGGGGGAGAATCAGCAGTCTTCCCCACAGGGCCAGGAAGCTGCGAGAAGACAGTTAATTTCTTAGCACTAAGTGTCCCTTCCCGTGGCCTGCCTGCTTGAGAGAGACCCACTTTCAATTCAGTCGTGTTGTGAAAGGTCACCCACTCAGCTTTCTGTGCCATGAAGAGAAATTAGTCAGGGCCTCGCTGAGAGCGGACCCTTAGCTGTTCATCATTTGGGCTGAGTTCTGCAGCTTTGCACTGGCCCAGCGTTTTATTAAGCAAAGGCGTAGCTGGTAGCCTGGGGCTGCGTAAGAAAGCTATGTGTTCTGTCCTTTTAGGAAGAAGAGGGGTAAGGGTGGGATGAGGCTTTAGGGAGAAAAATGATACAACCAAAAAGTAAAAATAAGGATGGAATAAAGACCATAATTAGTTCTGTTATTTTTCTTTATGTCATACAGTCAGAAACCACATTTGAAACCTTCCTCCTCCGGTAATAAAAATGTGCATGTCAATCCTCATTGCTGGGCAAAATACATTTTTTTTTTTTGCCGTATTACGTTTCACCAGAAGTCTCAGTGACCTTTGCATCTTAAATTGCAGCCAGGTAACCTGGCCTCAACTGTACAAGCCTATTTTCCTTTTCTTCTTGTCCCCCCCTTCATTCCTACAGAAATAAAGTGATCCAGACCTACCGGCAGTTCAGGTAGGACATTAATCAAAAACCTAGTAGAAATGAGAAAGTCCTTCCAGCAGCAGGCAAGAGTTAGAGCTGTGAGCCAGGACATTCAAGTTTGCCTTTAAACTGACATGAAGACAAAAAACCTTGTTTAATCAGAACCTAAAACCAGACCCAATCTCATCCTCATGGGTCACTCTATTAACTCGTGTTTAACATCAGTATCACTCACTGCCTCCCATCCCCCACCTGCACCCTGGAAAGATCGATCTGTGTTTAGAAACTGTTTCGTTTATACAGATTACATATAACTATTTCATGTATTTGCATTTGCTATTTCTGCGCCTCTTGTACTCATAGTTGACACACACACAGCACTCAGAAAGAAGTTCTTAAAGACTTATCAAAGGACAGGAAGAGACAAAAAGGAAATGGTGAAACAGCTTCCCATGAAGATGATAAATTGGGTTAGTAGAAAAGCCTTTGCTTTATTTCCCCATTTTTACCCTCTGATACACATGAGATGTATGGCTAATTAAAATCACTCTAAAGCTTATGGCAGTGAAAGGAATAGAATGTTTGAAGCCCCTTGGTCCTGACTGCCCTTGGCAACCTCACTTAAAGGGCTTCCGTACGGAGCATTTAACAGCTGTGAGCAGGGCCAGCCCATGAAATGAGCTGGTGAGATTTTTTGCCACCAAAGTGTCATTGTGGGGTAAGTTCGATGCTGACCAGGACAACTGGTCCACCACAGCTCTGGCTCTCTCTAGGATACTGAGCAGGTCATAGTAACTTCGATAGAACTTGGATTCCTCACCTGTAAATGCAGCAGTATGCTATTTAAAGAGGTCCTAAGTCCCTTCCATTGGAATATTCTAGGATTTTGGAGTAGAATAACATTTTCTTTGACCTCATTTTTCTTCTAGGGAGATGTAAATAAAGTTAAATGTGACAATTCAGTTGAAGTGTTAGATGGCCTCTTTCTGGGCCATAACTATGATGTCAGGGAGATGAACTAGGAAGTAGTTTTAACCTATCGTGTATCATGGGTCCCCCTGAGAGCCTGATGGAAACTCTCGATCCTCTCCCCAGTAAAACACACATATGCCTATTTATGCTCGCTTCGTATAAAGGCCACGTCAGGGATGGTGGACTTCCAGAAGCGCATCATTGGATCCCAGTTAAGAACTGCCAGACAGGAGATTCTAAAGCCCCACCCAACCTCTAGAGGTCTGTAGCTCCATTACACAGCTCTAGGCTGGACAATATTTTTAGCATTTACTAGTTCATTAGGCATTTTAGCTTCCAAGATCATCTCAGGACAGAGGTGCGGGACAGCCCTCAAACATCTACTCCCTCTCCCAGATCTTTCCTGCTCTCCTGTCCTCCTGAGTTATACCCTGGTTAACATTATTTATATCTAACAAATACTTATTAGCACATACTATTATATGTGGCAGACACCTATATTTAAAAAATTAATGTGTTTAATCCTTGCAAAAACCCTACGACATAGATAGTATTGTCATTTCCATATTATAATTGAGAAAACCAAGGGACAGAGACGTTAAATAATTTGCCCAAGGTCATTGAGTTAGTAAGTGGTGGATCTGGGTTTCAAACCCAGCAATCTGACTCCAGAGTCTGTGCTTTTAACCACTGTGACTGTTTCTAAAGTATTAGGGTAATGGAGATTTCAAAACAAAAACCATTCTGTGAAAATTCTTCAAGTTGTATACTTATGATTTGTGCATATTTCTGTGTGTATTATACTTCAGTTTTAAAAAATTACTTTACAAATCTGTGTCGATTGGGAATACTTTTGGCAGCAAGAAAAATCTCTTGAATAGTGGACTAAACCGGAGGGGTATTTCGTGTTTATTTAACAAGGAAGTAGGTGGTCTCAGGGTTGATTTGGCAGCTCGGTTGCATCGCAGTGACTCAGACTCTTTCCAGTTTCCCTTTTGCCCATCTTCAGTGTCTGGCAGTGTCTCTCCTCCTGGTCACAGGTGGTTACTATGTCTCCAACCACCACATCTGTATAGGAAGGGATGGGCAGTGAAGGAGGTCTCCTCACATACTTCTCTCCTCTCCTTTTGCAAAACCTCCTGGCACACTTTCCCATTCGTCTCATTGGTCAGAATTAGGTAACATGGCCACTTTCGTATAAGGGAAACCGGAAACATGAGTCTGACTTTTCCAAGCCCCTATGGGCTGTGATGGAGAAGGGAGAAGGGGTGGGAATAAACACTGTATCTCTCAACAGTGTCTGCTACACAGTCCCTAGGTAAAAACACTTCTGCACTGAGACAGGAGGAGAGGAATGGAAGTGAAGGGAAAGCCTTCTTTGAGATCAAAGGTAGCCAATTACTATTTTTTTCCTCTAGATTAAAAAAAAGCCTCATACTGATTCCTTGAGAAGATATAGAATATAGCTGCTAGTGAAAACTATCTGGAATGGCAGATTTGAAAGTCTCTGCCGTCAAATTGGAACGATGAGCTCTTAACCAGTGGCTTAATTTGAATCTTTGAAAAATGGCCATTTCATTACTTTCTTTAATGGAGTATACATCCAATTTCGCGTGTCTCCTGAACACCAGGCTAGGTTTAGCCAGAGGGTGCAAGTTTTTCAACCTTCTACTAATTCTTGCACATTTTTAGCGGTTAAAATGCCTAAAGGGACTACCATTCCAGTAGGAGGAGAAGAGCCGTTGGTTAAGCGGTCTTGTCCACAGCTTTGTACCTGAATGACAACGATCCTTCCTCTGTTCACATTATCTACTAAACTCCTTAAAATTCCTGTCTGTGGAGAGAACCATTTTCCTGCAGCCTTCAAGAACCCTATCACCACAGTGTTTGGTTTGTGGGGTTTTGTCTTAGTTTAAATTCACCCAGAAGATGATGTCAAGATCAAGGATTCTGGTATAAACAGTTTCTTTGGGTGAGGAAGGAAACACTGGTGGGAGAATGGGAAAGTGATACCGGGAAGGGAAAGCAGTGAATAGAGCGCCCCAGGACCAACGCAAAATCTCCAAGTTTCTATTTGTATGCAGTCAGCTTACAATGAAGGAGCACTAATGACGTTTCAGAAAATTACAGGTGATGCTGGGATTCCTTTGCCTGTCAACTCCTTCCATGTCCCAGTCTCTACTCAGGAGGCCTTAGAAACTTCCAAAGACAACCTGGGGGTCGCAGTCACAGAGCAGCGGCAGGAGTCTTTGGAAGATTTCATTGCTAGAACGTGTTCTCCTTCAGCAGACGTCATTTCTGGAACTGGAAGTCAAAGAAAAGAAGAGGAATTACCTAGAAATAGCAGGTCTTCTTCAGAGAAAATGACCAAAGCATAATATACCAAAAACTACTCCGCTAAGAAACAACCTGGGAAGGACCTGCATTCCTGCTCTGACTCACCTGTAAAGCAGAAAAGCAAAGGAATTGGGCAAAATAATTCTTTGCTTAATGAACCAATTAGAAGTGAGTCTTCGAAAAAACACATTTCTGTTAAGAAAGAGAGTACAATAGTGATTGTTTCATCAAAGACAACTAAAAGTAAACTCAGTCTACTAGAACATTCTGAAAGTGATACTCTTGGATCTGACTGTGAGTTCCCAGAAAGCATCCATATTCCATCACGCCTAACGTAGGTCTAAATCCTGTGTTTACTTGTTGCATTACCAAGCAAATTACCATGTCGACTGAGTGGAACTTGATGTCTCTGGGAAATTCTGAGGAGATAGCGTAAAACACATAGTTTACGGTTCTTCTACCTGAGGGTAAGAGAGCTGGGGTATTTATGTACCAACTCCCCAGTATTACTGGAGGAGGCTCCTTCCAAATGGCGTTAATTCCCTGGCATTTCTGTCCTGCCACACAGGCAGACAAATCTTCTGACTTCAGTGGCTACAGGTAGCCCTCAGACAAAGAAAGGTAGGTGCTGGCATTTGGAAGTGGTGAAGGTAAGGGGATGTAGATTTCTTAGAATTAGAGTCCAGAGCCCTCTGCTCTTCCTTCCTTCTCCTCATTTTATAATCAAGGTAAATATGGTCCAGATACGTAAAGTCTCACACCTAGGCAGTGGCTGGACTACAGTGAGAACCCAGTTCTCTCACCTTTTCATCTTAGATTCTTTCATCCTCACCATGTTATTCACAAACCAGTGGGGTATACTTAAAATAATAAAAGATTATTGCTCGGTTGAATTATCATGAAATTTAGAAAATACTTTTTCTTTGTGTAATATTAAGAAAATATAATCTTTAGGGACTTCCCTGGTGGTCCAGTGGGTGAAACTCCGTGCTCCCAATGCAGGGGGCCTGGCTTCCCTCCCTGGTTGGGGAACTAGATCCCGTATGCATGCCGCAACTAAAAGATCCTGCGTGCTGCAACTAAGACCCGGCGCAGCCTAAATAAATAAATAAATAAGTTAAAATTAATAAATTGGTTATGGAACAAAGTAAAAATAATCACAAACACTCCTTTCTCTGTACATATCCCTCTTGGATGTTAGATGATCTTCCCACAGCTGCGAGCAAGACTGTTCTCAGTTCTGGGTCCTTCTGCTCTGCCCTTTGGATATTCTCTAAGGTCTTCTACTTAAAGTTTGTCCATTTGACTATTAAATACAAGAGCATGTGATGTAGCCAGCCCCATCCTCTTGTAGCACTACTAGTGCTTCTTAAAAATGCAATGAGGAAAGAATTTGCAAAACCTTCTAGTCCCACAGGGAACTGAAGAAACCCTGCAGGTGGAGCTCTAAGATATGGGAGTGTTTAGGAAAATCTTAGGGGAGAAAAAAGCTCAGCTTCACAAGAAGGTCTGAAGTAGAACATTTGGCCACTGTTTCTCTCCACACGCTCTACTCTCCGAGCTACATAGACTGTTCTTCACACACTTCTGGGAGCTCCTAGGGCTATTCAGCATCTCTGCTCCATTCTGATTTTCCTCCTTTTCTCTAATCTTCTTTTCATCTCACTCACCCATTTCTCCTACTCTAGGAAGGGCTTAATTCTGGCTCAGAGATCAAAATAATTGGAATAGAAGCAAGGTGTTCAGACTGACCTCTCTTTGTTAAGTAGGTTTTGACATCTTTGTACCCAGAGATTCATGGCTGGATCTTCCAACTGAAATGATTTAGAAAGAACTCCTCATCAGCTTCTCTTTCTTTTGCTTAAATCGTGGAATAATATGCATAATGTAAAGTGTGAAACTTTCAGGTGTACAGCTCAGTGAATTTTTTTTTTTTTAACATCTTTATTGGGGTATAATTGCTTTACAATGGTGTGTTAGTTTCTGCTTTATAACAAAGTGAATCAGTCATACATAAACATATGTTCCCATATGTCTTCCCTGTTGCGTCTCCCTCCCTCCCACCCTCCCCATCCCACCCCTCCAGGCTGTCACAAAGCACCGAGCCAATATCCCTGTGCCATGCGGCTGCTTCCCACTAGCTATCTACCTTACTGCGTTTGTTAGTGTGTATATGCCCATGACTCTCTCTCGCCCTGTCACAGCTCACCCTTCCCCCTCCCCATAACCTCAAGTCCGTTCTCTAAGAGGTCTGCGTCTTTATTCCTGCTTTACCCCTAGGTTCTTCATGACATTTTTTTCTTAAATTCCATATATATGTGTTAGCATACGGTATTTGTCTTTTTCTTTCTGACTTACTTCACTCTGTATGACAGACTCTAGGTCTATCCACCTCATTACAAATAGCTCAATTTCGTTTCTTTTTATGGCTGAGTAATATTCCATTGTATATATGTGCCACATCTTCTTTATCCATTCATCCGATGACGGGCACTTAGGTTGTTTCCATCTCCGGGCTATTGTAAATAGAGCTGCAATGAACATTTTGGTACATGACTCTTTTTGAATTTTGGTTTTCTCAGGGTATATGCCCAGTAGTGGGATTGCTGGGTCATATGGTAGTTCTATTTGTAGTTTTTTAAGGAACCTCCATACTGTTCTCCATAGTGGCTGAACCAATTCACATTCCCACCAGCAGTGCAAGAGTGTTCCCTTTTCTCCACACCCTCTCCAGCATTTATTGTTTCTAGATTTTTTGATGATGGCCATTCTGACTGGTGTGAGATGATATCTCATTGTAGTTTTGATTTGCATTTCTCTAATGATTAATGATGCTGAGCATTCTTTCATGTATTTGTTGGCAGTCTGTATATCTTCTTTGGAGAAATGTCTATTTAGGTCTTCTGCCCATTTTTGGATTGGGTTGTTTGTTTTCTTGTTATTGAGCTGCATGAGCTGCTTGTAAATTTTGGAGATTAATCCTTTGTCGGTTGCTTCATTTGCAAATATTTTCTCCCATTCTGAGGGTTGTCTTTTGGTCTTGTTTATGGTTTCCTTTGCTGTGCAAAAGCTTTGAAGTTTCATTAGGTCCCATTTGTTTATTTTTGTTTTTATTTCCATTACTCTAGGAGGTGGGTCAGAAAGGATCTTGCTTTGATTTATGTCATAGAGTGTTCTGCCTATGTTTTCCTCTAAGAGTTTGATAGTTTCTGGCCTTACATTTAGTTCTTTAATCCATTTTGAGCTTATTTTTGTGTATGGTGTTAGGGAGTGATCTAATCTCATACTTTTACATGTAGCTGTCCAGTTTTCCCAGCACCACTTATTGAAGAGGCTGTCCTTTCTCCATTGTACATTACTGCCACCTTTATCAAAGATAAGGTGTCCATATGTGCATGGGTTTATCTCTGGGCTTTCTATCCTGTTCCATTGATCTATCTTTCTGTTTTTGTGCCAGTACCATACCGTCTTGATGACTGTAGCTTCGTAGTATAGTCTGAAGTCAGGGAGCCTGATTCCTCCAGTTCCTTCTTTCGTTCTCAAGATTGCTTTGGCTATTCGGGGTCTTTTGTGTTTCCATACAAATTGTGAAATTTTTTGTTCTAGTTCTGTGAAAAATGCCAGTGGTAGTTTGATAGGGATGGCATTGAATCTATAGATTGCTTTGGGTAGTAGAGTCATTTTCACAATGTTGATTCTTCCAATCCAAGAACATGGTATATCTCTCCATCTATTTATATCATCTTTAATTTCTTTCATCAGTGTCTTATAATTTTCTGCATACAGGTCTTTTGTCTCCTTAGGTAGGTTTATTCCTAGATATTTTATTCTTTTTGTTGCAATGGTAAATGGGAGTGTTTTCTTGATTTCACTTTCAGATTTTTCATCATTAGTGTATAGGAATGCCAGAGATTTCTGTGCATTAATTTTGTATCCTGCCACTTTACCAAATTCATTGATTAGCTCTAGTAGTTTTCTGGTAGCATCTTTAGGGTTCTCTATGTATAGGATCATGTCATCTGCAAACAGTGACAGCTTTACTTCTTCTTTTCCGATTTGGATTCCTTTTATTTCCTTTTCTTCTCTGATTGCTGTGGCCAAAACTTCCAAAACAATGTTGAATAAGAGTGGTGAGAGTGGGCAACCTTGTCTTGTTCCTGATCTTAGTAGAAATGCTTTCAGTTTTTCACCATTGAGGATGATGTTTGCTGTGGGCTTGTCATATATGGCCTTTATTATGTTGAGGAAAGTTCCCTCTATGCCTACTTTCTGCAGGGTTTTTATCATAAATGGGTGTTGAATTTTGTCAAAAGCTTTCTCTGCATCTATTGAGATGATCATATGGTTTTTCTCCTTCAATTTGTTAATATGGTTTATCACGTTGATAGATTTGCATATATTGAAGAATCCTTGCATTCCTGGGATAAACCCCACTTGATCATGGTGTATGATCCTTTTAATGTGCTGTTGGATTCTGTTTGCTAGTATTTTGTTGAGGATTTTTGCATCTATGTTCATCAGTGATATTGGCCTGTAGTTTTCTTTCTTTGTGACATCCTTGTCTGGTTTTGGTATCAAGGTGATGGTGGCCTCGTAGAAGGAGTTAGGGAGTGGTCCTCCCTCTGCTATATTTTGGAAGAGTTTGAGAAGGATAGGTGTTAGCTCTTCTCTAAATGTTTGATAGAATTCGCCTGTGAAGCCATCTGGTCCTGGGCTTTTCTTTGTTGGAAGATTTTTAATCACAGTTTCAATTTCAGTGCTTGTGATTGGTCTGTTCATATTTTCTATTTCTTCCTGATTCAGTCTTGGCAGGTTGTGCATTTCTAAGAATTTGTCCATTTCTTCCAGATTGTCCATTTTATTGGCATAGAGTTGCTTGTAGTAATCTCTCATGATCTCTTTTATCTCTGCAGTGTCAGTTGTTACCTCTCCTTTTGCATTTCTAATTCTATTGATTTGAGTCTTCTCCCTTTTTTTCTTGATGAGTCTGGCTAGTGGTTTATCTATTTTGTTTATCTTCTCAAAGAACCAGCTTTTAGTTTTATTGATCTTTGCTATTGTTTCCTTCATTTCTTTTTCATTTATTTCTGATCTGATTTTTATGATTTCTTTCCTTCTGCTAGCTTTGGGGTTTTTTTGTTCTTCTTTCTCTAATTGCTTGAGGTGCAAGGTTAGGTTGTTTATTCGAGATGTTTCCTGCTTCTTAAGGTGGGCTTGTATTGCTATAAACTTCCCCCTTAGAACTGCTTTTGCTGCATCCCACAGGTTTTGGGTCGTTGTGTCTCCATTGTCATTTGTTTCTAGGTATTTTTTGATTTCCTCTTTGATTTCTTCAGTGATCTCTTCATTATTAAGTAGTGTATTGTTTAGCCTCCATGTGTTTGTATTTTTTACAGATCTTTTCCTGTAATTGATATCTCAGCTCAGTGAATTTTAACAGAGTGAACACATCCAGGTAACCACCACCCAGGTCAAGGTGTACATTATCAGCACCGAGAAGCCTACTTCGTATGTCCCCAGTCATTACCAGCACCCCCAAAGTAAAGATAATCTTTCACCATAGATTAATTTTGCATATTTTTGAACTTCATATAAATGGAACCACACAACATGGACCCTTGTGTGTCTGGCTTCTTTTGCTCAATGTCAGGTCTGCAAGGTCGTCCTTGTGGCTAGGTCATCCATGGTGCATCTGTGGTGTTGTGAACAGAAGTGATTTATTTCTTTTTTCGTTGCTGTGTAGTATTCAGGTGTGCGAATCAACTACAAGTTATCCATCCATTGGGATCGTTTACAGCATTTTTAGTACTGAATTTCATGAGGTCATTGGGACGGGATGAGATCATAATTATATTTAGACACTTACGCCTAAACACATTCATTGGCAGGTTGACAATGGCCTGTCAAGTCTATTTATTTAGCTAACATGTATACGGAGCTTACTGTGTGTCAAGCACTGACCTAAGTGCTTTATAAATGTATGCTCATTTCGCTTTCATACCGACACTCTGAGGTAGGTCACTATTATTGTTCCCATTAAACAGATGCAGAAGCTTAGACACGGATTGGTCTGGTTAAGTCACTGCCTAAAGTTACATAGCTAATCCAGCAGACAAGAAAGTTCTGGCCAGTGGAACTGCCTTAGATCATGTCTCTACTGTGCCCCTTGGATGTATTCTATTACAGCACCAAGAACATTGTAGTATATGTCTTTATTTACCTCTCTTTTTGCTCCTCTGGACCATGAGCTGGAGTGCAGCTCCTGTGTCTTATTTTTGCCAGTGTTGGTTCAATGGACAAGCCAGGGGCTTTGCTGAAATAAATGCTTGTATGAGGAGGGAGTTGAGTGTGAGGCAATGAGCTCATGGGCACCTTTTGTTAAAGTGCCTCAAATTTCTTTATATTTTCCTGGTGAAAACTGGGGGAGCAGGACTAGGGAGGAGAGCAGGAAAGGGGAAGAGGAGAGAGGGGGTGTCGCCCGTCGCTTGTGGGTCAACCATGCAAACTGCTCAGTAACCAGAGGAGAGAGTGAGGACGGAGAGCCTGGAGCTGTGCTGAGCACTAGAAATAGAACAGGAGCCACGTGTGTAATTTTAACTTTTTTAGAAGCCGCATTTTAAAAAGGGAAAAAGAGGTGAAATTAACTCTAATAATATATTTTATTTAACCCAGTATATCCAAAACAGTGTCATTTCAAAATGTGATCAATGTAAGAATTATTAATGATACATTGTAGATTCTTTCTCACTAAGTCTTTGGAATGTACAACACCCCTTAACTCGGATCGGCCACGTTTCAAGTGCTCAATGGCTACCTGTGGTTACTGGCTACTGTGCTGGACAGTGTAGGCCTAGAGCCTCGCGACTCAAAGTGTGGTCCTTGGACCAGCAGCATCACAAATGGAAGTTTGCTAGAAATGCAGAATCTCGGGCTCCATCCCAGCCTTACTGAATCAAAACCTGCCTTTTAAAGAGCTCCTGGGGTGGGGACTTCCCTGGTGGTCCAGTGGTTAAGACTCTGCACTCCCAGTGTAGGGGGCCCGGGTTCGATCCCTCGGCAGGGAACTAGATCCCGCATGCCGCAACTAAGAGCCTGCATGCCACAACTAAAAGATTCCAGCATGCCACAACCAAGATCCCCCGTGCCGCAGCTAAGACCCAGCGCAGCCAAATAAATAAATAAGTATTTAAAAAATAAATAAATAAAGAGCTCCTGGGGTGATTCGTTTGCACATCAAGGTTTGAGAAGCCGACCTAGTGATCAGCTGCATTGAAAGGGTATTTTCTAATGAATGGCAGAGAATTCCCTAACCCTGAACTTATAAGCACAGGGTCTCTAACTTCATTTGTTAACTTCCCTCCCTCTTTCCTTCCCTCCCTCCCTCCCTTCCGTCCTTCCTTTCCTGCTTCCTTCCCTCTGCTGGTTCCGGTTCCCACATTACAAAGACTTTTGCAGTCGATACCGCCCCTTCTCTCAAATGACAGTGCCAAGCTATGAAATTCTGCCAGCTCATCCTTTGTGAATGAAGGGAAGTGGATTCAGCCGCAGTCCTATCTCTCTGCCATTATCCTGTATTAAATGTCCTTCAGTTAGTGTGTGCTGCGGGTCCCCTGCGAGACCCCCCTGCTGGTTTATGGCACTTATGCATTAGCCTCATTGGTTACCAAACATCCCTATTATTAAGCCTTTAAAAGCCAGTCTTGTTCACCTGCCAGTCCTTTAATTTCCTTTTCCATCTCCTGGACGACTTTCCCAGATGGAATTTTTGTGAGTCTCTCCACATCCATCTTCTCTTTTATCTTGCAGGAATTTATTTCCTTGCAGCCCTCTCTTCTTTCTCTTCCTTTCCCTTTCTCTGTCCCATTCTTCCTCTCCCCCTACAGTGTGCTGTCTTTCTGCAATTTTTTTTTTTTTTTTTTTTGTGGTACGCGGGCCTCTCACTGTTGTGGCCTCTCCCGTTGCGGAGCACAGGCTCCGGACGCGCAGGCCCATCGGCCATGGCTCACGGGCCCAGCCGCTCCGCGGCACGTGGGATCTTCCCAGACCGGGGCACGAACCCGTGTCCCCTGCATCGGCAAGTGGACTCTCAACCACTGCGCCACCAGCGAAGCCCTCTGCAATTTTTTAATACCGCTCTCTCTCCCCAAGAGAAGGTAATTACTTGGTTGAGAACAGGTTGGTTATAGCTATGTATGCATTCACCAAGCTGGAGCCTCGTCAGCAAAGCTGTTTCCAGCCCCTGCTGGCTCAAGCGACATTTGGCAAGTCATCGCTTTCCAACCCCATCCAATTGTTCCTGCCAATTTGATGAAATTGTGAAGCAGGTTGCAATATTGGCAGTTTGAAAATGGATACTGCAGAGAGTTATAGAACCATAATTTGAAAACTTGTTTTTGTATAACTCGTCCACCTTACCTGTTTGTTTTTAAAGAGCAGTGCGATACAGTTTTAGCAATGTCTGTATAGTATTAAGCTTGAATTTTTAGAGAGAAAATTCAGGATGCAGATAGAAATGCTCAGCCCATGGGAATGTGCTTTATTTTCAAGTTGACATTTCACCAAGGACGCAATGGAAGCTTTTCATTTTGTTCTCCTTGCTCTGGTGTCTCGGGTTGCCTATAGTAGCAAACAGCCAACAATGGCTGGTGGGCCAAATCCACCTGCCTCCTATTTTTGTATGGCCAGTAGCTAAGAGTGGTTTTTACATTTCTCAATAATAGGGAAAAAAAAACCACAAGTATTTTGTGACACCTAAAAACTACATGAAATTCACATTTCAGTGTCCATAAATCCAGTTTTCTTGGTCACACAGCCATGGCATTCATTTATTGTCTATGGCCGCTTTCGAGCTATAATAGCAGAGTTGAGTGGTTACGACAGACTTTATGGCCTGCGAAGCCCCAAATATTTACTCTCTGCTGCTTTGCAGACAAAGCTTGCTGACCCCGTGTCGTGTGAGCACCGATTCCTAACTTGGGCTGTATCTGGGGAGCTTTAAAAATACAAATGCATGTGTCTTGCCCCTAAACATACTGAGTTAATTGTTTGGGGTGTATCATTTGGTCATTTAAAAAACTCCGGGTGATTCTCATTTGTGGCTGAGGTTCAGAAAGAACCACATAAGCCAATATAAGGAGATGTAAAACTTCTTTCGTTCATGACGATTCGAGGACCTAAAGAATATTTACTCCCTTACCTAGCATGGAAATACTAACTTCATTTCCTCTCCTTACGCTTATCGGGCTGTTTCTGATTCTTGCCCGCTTGCCTAGCTCTGATTTCTTTTCTTTTGACTATCTGAGTGTCTTTTTTAGCTCACATGTTTCCAAACACCATCGAAGAAAAGCAAGGAAAACAAGGTTGAATGATGGTCTCTCCTAATTTTAGAACCACCTCGTTGGGGCTTTGCCGGATAATTCATGGTTCCTCCGGGTGGAGGAAAGCCATGGTGGCTGATGAGTGCATAGCTGAGAAAGTTCCTTCTTCCCTGACCACCTAGCAACATTCCGTTCACCCCTCTTCGCAGGTGAAGCTTAAGAACTGACCGCTTATGAAACCCTTTCTGTCCACTCCCCACTCCAGACCTGGCAGAATTGTCCCCTCCAGCCTCTGCATCCCCACTGCAACGCCCATGGACTTTTCCCCCACCAGCTGGGACACCATCTGCATTTACTGGTTTTATATGCCTTTCTCCCTCCACTGAAGTGTTGTTTGCTTGAGGGTAGAGCCATGTCTCATTAATCTCTGTGGCCCTTGCTCCCAGCAGCATGCTTATTATCCATTAGGTACTCAGTAAATATAACGAAGGAGGCAAGGAAGTAATGAAGTTCTGTTTCCTCAGGAATTCAAGGTGTTTCCTGAAATGCCTGTATCGGTACTGGCAGTTGCAGGCTGGAAACATAATGTGTTGTTGGAGACGGCACCTTAAGGCAAATCACTATAAGATGAACTCGTGGTTTTAGCAGAAAGCTTTGCTGGAGAACACCAACATGGCAAGGAGAATCATTGGGATCTTTATTGAATAGTATCAAATTAAATGGGACCAGCCACCACACTGAAGACCAGGCTTCACTGAAGATAGGACTGTTCCAGAGAGGGGCTCATCAGGGGTCCAGAGTGGCCCCACTGGAAAGCCTGCTTCGCTCAGGAGAAATTCTTGGCAATTACCTGTAATGAATTCAGCTAAAATCGTACCCATCCTTTGGTTTGAACCAGCCCTCTGAATTCCGGCTCAAATGGTCAACTTGCCCTCTCTCTGAATCTTCAGTTCACCTCTATATACATCTCTACTGTTTTTCCTCTCCAATGGTCTAATTACTCTGTGAGGTGAGAGATCATGTCACTTAATTCACCACTGAATACCTGTACAAAACATGGTGCCAAACACATAGTGGGCGTGTGACAAATAATTGTTGATTGAATGAATGAATGAATGAATCTGCAGGACTCAAAGCTCCAGTTTCTTTCATCTGCTGTGGTGGGTCATGGTGTTCAACCCCCCAACATCCAGACCACTTCAACTGATGAGTCTAAATTCCAGATGTTCTTAACCTTGGGCCCATGGACCCTTAATTGGTCCACGGATAAAATTCGAGGGGTCTGTGACTGTGCATGGAAAAAACACCTCTTTATTTTCACTAATCTTTAACTGAAACATAGCTTTTCCTTTCATTATAAATGTAGGCAACAAACCATAGTAGTATATTAGCAGGAGCTATGATTTTTGTTACCAGTGGAATCCTTTATGCTCATCAGCAATTCAGAATTATTGTAGCAATTATATCTACCACCAGATTTTGTTATTTAATGTCTTAATAAAGAAGCACACATACTTATATCGTGAATTTATTGAATGACCAAATTAATCTTAATTAACCTGAATGAATGCATTAAAATGCTAATAACGTTATTTCCAGATAACTGTATTTCTTTTTATTCTATGTATTTTACTTTATACATTTAAAAAATTCTTAAAAAGAGTCCCTAGGCTTCACCACACTGCCATAGGGTTCCCTGGCACAAGCAAGGTTAAAAATCCTTTTCTAGTGCTGGTTATAGAGGTGGACCCACTTTGTAAAAAATGCATCAATCTATACACATATTTTGAGGTATATTATACTTCAGTAAAATGTTTTTTAAAAATTGGTCTGAACCAATCATGGCAATCCCATATGAGTAATTAATTTAATAAAGGTTATATGTCCCAGTCTGGGCCAATGAGACATAAGAGGAAATTCTGCCATGGAGACTGGATAGGAGACACAGAGAGAGAAGTCTCCTCTTGACCTGGACTTCGTTGTATCTGCATGTTATATCTGGGGCTGCTGTGGCCATCCCACAGAGGTGGACAAAGCAGAGTGGAGCTGGAGATACAACATAATGTGCTTGGAGTCTGCCCTGACCCTGGACACCTTGTGATTGGGCTAACATATTTTCTCATTGTTTAAGTCAATTTGAGAGCCATTTTCCATTACTTGCAACGCTGTGCATCCTTACTGATGCACAGGTGTGAACACAGAAAAGTGAACAGTTCTATTCATACCATACACGGACAACACAAACACAAGCATGATCAGTCCTCATAAAATTAATAAGATCATTTTCCTCCAATGCTGAGTGTTGGAGCTTGGTTGACCACCCATGGACCACAACCTGACTGACCACACAAGTAAGCAGCTGACATGCACTGATAGAATAGTCTGGGCCCTATTCAGTATCCATTCAAATTCCCTTTTGTGACATTGGCATTATCCAAACTTTGATGTTCCTCTCTGGTCCCTGGACTTGGAAAGCTGTCTGACATCCTCTACTGTATCAACTGTATTAATATTCTCAAAGAACCGACTTTTAGCTTCATTGATTCTTCTCTATTGTTTTCTATTGTCTTGATTTCCTTTCTCACCTTTATTATTTCCTTCCTTCTCTCTTCTCTGGATTTGATTTGTTGTTCTTTAACTTTTTGAAATGGAAACATAGATCATTGATTTTCAGCCTGTCTTTCCTAATCCATGCTTTTAAAACTATAATTTTGCCTCTGTGCCCTTCTCTATCTACACCTATAAGTTTTGATATGCAGTATCTTTCCTTATCAGTCCAAAACGTTTCTAATTTCCGTTGTGATTTCTTCTTTGACTCATGGATTATTTAGAAGTGTATTGCTTAACTTTCAATCAGTTTTGAATTTTCTAGTAATCTTTTTGTTATTGATTTCTAGCTTAAGATCACTGTGATCAGAGAATATATGTACTCTGAATGATTTCCATCCTTTGAAATTTGTTGAGACTTGACGACCCAGTATATAGTGAATTTTGGTAAACGTTCCTTGTGCACTCAAAAAAGAATGTGTGTTTTGTTACTATTGGGGACTGCCCCTGTTTTGAACCTCTCTCCATACTTCGTTACAGTTTTGACTGTTCTATCTTTTCAGGCTCCAGTGTCTCCTGCAATGGGACTCCCTGCTGAGCACTCCCTCATCTCCAACACCAAGGCCACTGAATGCCTCCTCACCCACATTCAGGTGAGTTGCATGGAATTTGGACAACTAGTGCCTTTTCTCTAGTTCTTAGCAGGCAATCAGGGCAATCACCCTGCATCAGGGAGAATTACCTTAGCACTTAGATCTAGAAATGGAGCAATATCTTGAGAAACTGCTTCACTTCCACAGAGAGTGATCCAAATATCCACCTCCCACATAAAGACACACTTCCACATATACACACAGTCTCTGTCTGGGGCTGGGTGGCGAGTGTCACAAATGCCCATGGAGGGGGTGTGCTTGGGGAACTTGGGCTCTAGCCCATATATGACTGCCACATATGCAAGACAAAGTACACGTGGCAGCGGCCACGTGGTTATTGCAAATGCCTCTGGGCGGCTGTTACATTGAAACCTAAAGATAAACTGATCCTCCATATATGTTTTCCACAATCAGAATTAATTTAGGATAAAATGGGCACAAACGGTGAGTCAGTGCCGGAGAGAATAACGAGAGAAGAAAAATAAGGGAGCTAAAGTAGATGACAAAAGATCAATACGCTGCCTAGAGTGATATTAAGGAGACTGAGGCAAAGCAAGTTAGGGGCTCACAACTTCGTTTCTACGGAGGCAGATGTATGGAAGATGGGTTCCTGATGTGCGTGACCATGGAGACCTCAGGTCAGAATCAAATCTCTGTAATCTCACTTGATGGGACTTGGGAGGGGATGACAGAAATGGTTCTGGGTAGTCAAGGATTTTCCCTTCATAGCTGACACACAAATTCACTTCTCTGTACAGGTTTAGGGAGCAAGCAGTTAGTCCAGGGTACGAGTGGGTCTTTCTTCCTGAGGGGAAACTTAGAAGAGAGAGATTAATGTGACAAACTCCAGTGTCCATTGCTGCAGTTGGACTTGGGGCTGCAAGTGGTATTTGCTATCTTCCTGTTCCACCGTCCTTTCTCAATTCCCTTCACTCTCAGCTGCCGTCTCTGCTGGTCTCAATGGCTTGCCCGGTAACGTGATCGCCTCAGTAACTACTCCCTTCTCAGACTGAGCTCGATGCGCGTGTCTCTTCACAGTCACAGTCGGGTGAGGGAGTACCACAAGGTGGGCACACGGATCGCCTGGGCGCCACGTGTGTTGCTCCTTGCCCTTGCTGTGTGAAAGTAGCCCAGCCTTCTCCTGCTGACCAGGGTCAATTACCCCGTAGAATGGCGACTCATTATTTGCTTGCTGGACCTAGGACACAGGGAACACAAGGGGACAGGTGTAGCTTGCTATGTCTTCTAAAGGGGAACTGTGGTGGCGAGAGTATGCCCCCTTTGGGACATACTCATCGAGAAGAGCCCAAAGTTGAAGGGGTGGGAAGCACAAAGTCCCCCAGTGGGTCACTGGCAGTAATGGCAAGTGGAATCACTCCTACTTCCAGTTCTTGGTTCACAGATCCGTGGGCTTTTCCTGTGGGGCATGTAGTGCCATATCAGCGCCTCTGTTTCGGTGTGTATACTGAATCCTGGAGGATGGCACTCCACCCTTTCCGGGCCTTGCCTCTGAGCTGGCGTTTCAGCTGCGCCTTCAGCGGGCAGTCCTATTGCCCTATGATGTCCAGTTGTGTTCTGAATGGTACAGTGTGTAATACAACCAGTGCCTCCCATGATTATGAGTCCACTGTCCCACCTCCTGTGCTGTGAAATGAAGCGTCCTGGTCAGATGCTATGTTAAATGCTGTCAGGCATTTTGTAAGCCCCTGAATAGTGGAGCTGGTTGAGGCTGTGCAGGCAGATAAGGCAAACCCATATCTGGAATAGGTATCTATTTCTGTGAGAATGAACAGCTAGATTTTCCAGGATGGAGGGGACTCACATGAAGTCAATTGCTATCAAGTGGCCCATCAGTCTCCTTAAGGAAAAGTGCTATATTGGAGGCTCAGCATTGGTCTGCGGTGCTAACAGGTTGGGCAACTGAGGTGGCAATAATAGATTCCTGCTGGGCGCCTGTGTGACCTCCATCTCTGACACCATGGTTACCCCATTGTTTCCATTGTGCCAATTCTGTGGTGGCTAATGATAAAAGCTGGATGGCATCAGTTAGCTGGATCATTTTGTTTACTTGGTTGTTCAGTGCCTTGTCTCCACGATCGATGCTTTCTGGTGGGTGTTAACCTGAGAATCATGGATCTTCACACTTTGTACCTACTTCCATATGTCCATCCACATGCCAGAATTCGTCACCAGGCTCACCTAAACACAAGGGAGCCAAGAAGTGTATTCCAACTCATATGCTCAGAAAATAGAGAGCAGGAAATATTTGGAGAATAGCAGTAATGACTACCACAGCCTGCATTTGTTATACTCTGCTAGAAGTGTCTCAAGGCATGTTCTTTCTCTAATATTCTACAGTTTTAGAGAAAGTAAATGTTTACTTACAGCTTTCTTTCTTCCTAGAATCCAAGCAATGTTTCCTTAGGGCTGGGTCAGAGACAGTATAACTCTTGAATTTTACTCGCAACACTATTCCCTTATACTTTGTTACTGGTAAAATTATGTGATTCCTGGTGATTTTTGTCCTGTTACGGAGGGATTTTTTAAAAGCAGCTGTTCAATACTCATACAAATAGGCTTGCAGTGAGCCCACCCAACCAATCTGGCCGGTCACACCCATGCACATCTGAATCCCACAGAGACACAAATCTGGCCTGCCACTATGCTTATAACACCATTTATATTTTTTTGGCCCTCAGCTGATTCTCTCCCCAACTACTATAGAAGCTCCTTGATGCTGAGACTTTGTCTTTATAACCCCAGTTCCTAGGACGGTATCCTGCCCACTTAAAATGCTTTGTAATATTTGTCATTGGTGATGAAATGATTCTAAAAAGCAAACAAAATGGGTTTTATGACAAAGATAGCCACCCGTGCAAATAATTCAAGGCAAACAGTTCTCAGAGGATAAACAGGACCCAGAATGCTTTTTACCCAGGGCGCCCACTGCTCTGACCTGTAGCAAACAGAAAACTCTGCAAGTTAGAGCACCGTGTTGACATTTCGTGCGGCAAATGTTCAGAGGATCGCAGCTCCTCAGGAAGGCTTTATTGAATCTGAATCCCAGAAAGTAGGACAACCTTAGCCAAGTCTGTGCTAATTAAAAGACTATAACCTTTTTATTATTATATCCAAGACCTTAAGGTGTTAAAGGCCACCATTTTCAAGTTGAAAAAGTCAATCTTCAGGGCCCTTGCTTGCTATCTATCTATCTATTAACATCTTTATTGGAGTATAATTGCTCTACAATGGTGTATTAGTTTCTGCTTTATAACAAAGTGAATCACCTATACCTATACATATATCCCCATATCTCCTACCTCTTGCGCCTCCCTCCCTCCCACCCTCCCTATCCCACCCCTCTAGGTGGTCACAAAGCACCGAGCTGGTCTCCTTGTGCTATGAGGCTGCTTCCCACTAGCTATTGATTTTACATTTGGTAGTGTATATATGTCCTTGCTTTCTGTTTCTATTCCTTTCTCCATTTTAACTTTTACCCCCAACCCAGAAGCACAAACAAAATGCCTTCTATTTGGGGAAACCAAGAAATTGTTTTGATATTTTGTTTTATGACCCAAACCTATGTATTACTGGCTGCTGAGGCATTATTTCTCCCTATACACTCATCATTCATAGCTCCGGGGGTGAAAATATTCCAAAATAGTATGTAATGTCTGTTATACATTTAGATGCATAAATTTTCATTGTCAAGATGGTGATTTAATAGAAACTTATAGATTCATAGTAGAATATTTTTAATGCCTAGGTTTTTTTAAAAACAAAGTGTGTGTGTGTTCATTTCTTTCTTCTTGGAAATGTTATTTCTTTGTAATATAGTCTTTATTTATCATGGATGGGTCTAACAAATTTTGGCAATAGGCTAAAGAAAATTAAGGAAAAAGCATTTATTCTCTTAAGAGTAAGGAAGTAAAGCATCTTGATTTCATATCCATCATGTCAGCAATAAACCTAAGGTCTCAGGTCCTGTAACATCAGGCATGTAAGTTGAATATGGGATTTCTCATTTTAAGGTATTCTTTCTTTGGGACTGTAAATCACAGACATTGGATTAGCCCCCCTGAGAATTCAGGTTTGTGCCAGCCTATATTATTTTGAGTATTTTTTAGTCTAATTTGAAATTTTTATTTTTAGTGCTTTTAAAAGTATAGTTTCTTTCTCTTTCCCTTCCTCTCCCTCATTCACTTGCTCGTGTCCTCACTCTCGCTCTCAGTGTTAGTTTGATGTTACTGATCTCCTCCACTAATTCCCTCACTTGTTTTGGCAGGAACTTCTTTGCAAAGAAATATAATCACTCCTCTTGGCTATAAAGTAACCTTGGCCCAGTAAGATTATATTGAAGGGGAACCTAAGGTGTTCCTCAGGTGTCACGAGAAATAAGTTGTCTCTATCTGTTTTTAGAACCATTGTAATAGTTTCAAGCTCCTGAAATCAAAGTTCAGGATATAAACTGTAAGATATTTTTCAAGTAATTTGAATAATCCCTCACTGGGAATTTGAGTTGTAAATGCCTTTGATACATTCTTTTGAAAGTTGGAACAGGAGTGAGTTACAGTAGTAAACAGCTGACATTTCTGTGCAATGGAAAAGGCAATGCTTATTTTACTTCATCCTGTTTAGTAATTCATCTTCAGGAACTGGGCCCTTCTTCAGCCGAGGCTAGGGAGAGGGAGGGAAATCAGACAAGAATGCGACTAGAAATTGTGCTGTGTCTCGTCCCATTGACTGTCATCTCAGACTTTGGAAAACACCACCCATGCAAGACAAGCAATCAGAATATTGTAGAATAATATATGATTGGAGCAAAGAGGAGCTATAAGGCAGTGCTGTCCAATGGAAGTATAACGCGAACCACTTCTGTAATTTTAACTTTTCCAGCAGCCACATAAAAAAAGTGAAAAGAAGCAGGTGGATCGAATTGTAATAACATTTAATTAACACGGTATATCCAAGGTGTGCTCATTTCAACATGTGATTAATATAAAAATATTAACGAGATACTTTATATTCTTTTTGGCACTCAGTCTTCAAAATGTGGTATTGTACATTTCTAGCATATCTCAGTGCGGACTTGCCACATTTCAAGGGCTCAGGAGCCACACGTGGTAAGTGACTACCGCAGCAGACCAAGCAGGGATGGATAATATCTCATTCAAAACCCTCTCTGACAAATAAGGACTCAGGAACCAGAGAGGTTAAGCCACTTGCCCCATGCAAACTGCTGTGTCAGACAGCAAGACTCAAAACCAGATCTTCTAATTACCTATCAAGGCCACTTTGCACTACTTCAAGAGGTTTTCTTGGCCTGATATCTCATGGACTTCCTCCCCCAAATTTCACGCCTCTGCAGCTTCCAACAAGAAAGAAATATTAAAATAGGAACAGGGGGATCAGACAGATTCATATGTGAGACTTCAGCAGCATTCTCGTACAAGGCTTAAGAAGGAAGTGAAGAGATATTAAGTAATATTTTAAAATCTCCTATCTGCTTTAAATGAGTTAAAAATCTCGAGGCCTAGGCAAATTATATCTGGGATCATTGAAAGAATGAGATGAGATAACAGAACTGCTATTGGTTACCAGGAAAATGATGGACAGGGGAATAAATGCTAGGGAATTGGCACATATCCAGATTTCTCTAACTGGAAAAGGCAAATGATACTAGTAGCAAACATGTACATAGTACTTACTAGGTGCCAGGCGCTGGTTCTGAGTGCTTTACACATGTGGCTTCATCAGTTCCTCACAATAATCTTATGAGGTAGGTACTCATACTAGCTTCACTTTTTAGATGAGGAAACTGAGACCACAGAGAGGTTAAATAATCTGTTTACCATGTATTGCCAGTAGATGGCAGAGCCAGGATTTGACTCTGAAGTCTAATTCTTTGGATTGGCATTGCACCATGCTGCTCACAGATTTAAGATTTCAGTATCTGTCTAGTTCCCTGCCCTCTTATTCTCCCTTTCTCCTTGGCTGGGAATCATCTGATAGCCTCTTAAAAGTTCAGCCCAAGCCAGGTTCTGGGGCAAGGGGTGACTTCAGTAAGAGAAGTCCTAGTTTAATGCTTTGCAAGTCCACCATCATATGCTATTGGCTACCATCCCCACCCTGACCTTATGTCTCAGTTTGGGGCCCTGGGTCCTTCCTTGTATTATGTATCCCTAAGTTAAGTATTGGAGTCTGTTCTTGGACCCTAGCTTGCAACTTGTGGACAGAAGACTCTGATATCCCAGTCTCCTCAGGTCACTGTACAGAACCTTTCCTTGCGTCTACTTGCCTGCCACTTCTATTCCCTGTTACCTCTTTTTTTAAAAAAATACTTATCGATTGATTGATTGATTTGGTTGTGCTGGGTCTTAGTTGCGGCTCGCTGGCTCCTTAGTTGTGGCATGCGAGCTCTTAGTAAGGGCATGCATGTGGGATCTAGTTCCCTGACCAGGGATTGAACCCTGACCACCTGCATTGGGAGCGCAGAGTCTTATCTACTTTGCCACCAGGGAAGTCCCTATTCCCTGTTACCTCTTGAGAGACCTCCGTGACAACAATTGCTTTTGACAAAGCCTTGTGTGAAATTATACTCTCCACCCACCATGTTCCACCTATGGGTTCAAAACTTGCTCCTATCGCTCAGATCATTTCCAACTCCCCGTCCATTCCAGCGACTGAGTCTAACTTTAAGAATCAGCCTCTCGGGCTTCCCTGGTGGTGCAGTGGTTAAGAATCCACCTGCCAATGCAGGGGACACGGATTTGATCCCTGGCCCGGGAAGATCCCACATGCCACGGAGCAACTAAGCCTGTGCGCTACAACTACTGAGCCTGCACTCTAGAGCCCACGTGCCACAACTACTGAAGCCCGTGCTCCGCAACAAGAGAAGCCACCACAGTGAGAAGCCCGTGCACCACAACGAAGACGCAACACAGCCAAAAATAAAACAAATAAATAAATAAATTTATAAAAAAAATAAGCAAACAACTGTTCTCGTTAAAAAAAAATAAATAAAGAATCAGCCTCTCCCAGTTTGCTTGGTTTTCTGCACAGGTGAATCCTTCCAGTTATGAGTGAAACACCATAATATCAAGTCATTGAGCTGGGCATTGGTCCTTGGAAAAATTATAAGTGTATTATTAAATAGTTGATTTGGAAGCACTTAAAATGGAAAGCGATTATTGTTAAGAAATCCTTCTAAAGCCAAACTCAATTCTTTTTCCCTTCGTCTGGATAGTGTTCCGAAAATTGCCAGTAAGAAGAATGCCTTAGACATAGTGTATCTGGATCTCAGCAAGCTATTAAACAGGGCTATCATATTTTTGTGGATGAGAAGTAAAGAGATAATAGAATAGATATGTGAATTCACATCTGGTCTTGAATGTCAACTTTGAGCTAGATTCCAATACTGTTGTAACAGCCTTCCTCTTAACCCTGTCCTACTCTACTTCTTATTAAACGCTCTAATAAACACTTAATGAGGAAAGCTCAGTGAATGTGTAGAAGATGCAGAATAGAGATGAATAGATTCCATAGCCAGTGACATGTTCAGAAGTCAGAGGGTTCTCCACAAGGTAGAATGAAGAGTTAAAATGAACAAGATTAAATACAATAAGGATGCATATAAATGTATGTATTTTTGTTTAAAAATTAAACTATACAAAAACAGTGTGAAAAAGACATGGGCCAACATTAGTATAGTGGTGGTAAAGGGGGAGTCTTAGGATCTTTATATATTGTAACTCACTGTGAGCCAAAGTGTGCACGGCTGCCAAGGATCGAATGTGATCTTGGACTACATTAATTATAGTATAATGGGAAGGTTAATTCCCTTGTACTTGGTACCTGCCAAACTCTGCCTGGGTTTTTGTACTCAGATCATGGCAGTCTGACAAACTGCAATGGATCTGGTACAGGCAGCCAGGGTGGAAAAGGGTCTGGAACTAATGGTATGCTGGAGCCAGCTGGTACTCACTTGCTGGAAATTGCTAGATATTCAGGAATTTTGTGAGCTGGTTGTTAAACCCTTAGTAGCTTGAAACGGGTCATGGTGAGAGTATTTACACCATGGTAATCAGTAAATGCTGTAAATCAAGACTTTGTTTTCCAGACAGTGGGTCTGCCAGGGTACTACTGTCAATAATTCCCTGATATGAAGAATGATTAAAGACAGACAGAGTGTTACATTCAATCAAAAAAAAGAAACACTCTAGTGGGGAGAGGATAAGGATTTCAGAGCAGTCTTTAAATACTTAAAGAGTTTAACTCCCATTTACCATTGCAACAAAAAGAATAAAATACCTAGGAATAAACCTACCTAAGGAGACAAAAGACCTGTATGCAGAGAACTATAAGACAGTGATGAAAAAAATTAAAGATGATACAAACAGATGGAGGGATATACCATGTTCTTGGATTGGAAGAATCAATATTGTGAAAATGACTATACTACCCAAGCAATCTACAGATTGAATGCAATCCCTATCAAATTACCAATGGCATTTTTCACAGAACTGGAACAAAAAATTTCACAATTTGTACAGAAACACAAAAGACCCCGAATAGCCAAAGCAATCTTGAGAAAGAAAAACGGAGCTGGAGGAATCAGGCTCCCTGACTTCAGACTATACTACAAAGCTACAGTAATCAAGACAGTATGGTACTGGCACAAAAACAGAAATATAGATCAATGGAACAGGATAGAAAGCCCAGAGATAAACCCACGCACATATGGTCACCTTATTTTTGATAAAGGAGGCAAGAATATACAATGGAGAAAAAAAACAGCCTCTTCAATAAGTGGTGCTGGGAAAACTGGACAGCTACATGTAAAAGAATGAAATTAGAACGCTCCCTAACACCATCCACAAAAATAAACTCAAAATGGATTAAAGACCTAAATGTAAGGCCAGATACTATAAGACTCTTAGAGGAAAACATAGGCAGAAGACTCTATGACAGAAATCATAGCAAGATCCTTTTTGACCCACCTCCTAGAGAAATGGAAATAAAAACAAAAATAAACAAATGGGACCTAATGAAATTTAAAAGCTTTTACACAGCAAAGGAAACCATAAACAAGATGAAAAGAAAGCCCACAGAATGGGAGAAAATATTTGCAAATGAAGCAACTGACAAAGGATTAATCTCCAAAATTTAGTAGCAGCTCATGCAGCTCAATATCAAAAAAACAAACAGCCCAATCCAAAAATGGGCAGAAGACCTAAATAGACATTTCTCCCAAGAAGATATACAGATTGCCAGCAAACACATGAAAGGATGCTCAACCCCACTAATCATTAGAGAAATGCAAATCAAAACTACAATGAGGTCTCACCTCACATCGGTCAGAATGGCCACCATCAAAAAATCTACAGGCAATAAATGCTGGAGAGGGTGTGGAGAAAGGGGAATCCTCTTGCACTGTTGGTGCGAATGTAAATTGATACAGCCACTATGGAGAACAGTATGGAGGTTTCTTAAAAAAGGAACTTAAAAAATAGAACTACCATATGACTCAGCAATCCCACTACTGGGCATATACCCTGAGAAAACCATAATTCAAAAAGAGTCATGTACCACAATGTTCATTGCAGCTCTGTTTACAATAGCCAGGACATGGAAGCAACCTATGTGTCCATTGACAGATGAATTGGTAAAGAAGATGTGGCACATATATACAACGGAATATTACTCAGCCATAAAAAGAAATGAAATTGAGTTATTTGTAGTGAGGTGGATGGACTTAGAGTCTGTCATACAGAGTGAAGTAAGTCAGAAAGAGAAAAACAAATACCGTATCCTAACACATACATATGGAAACTAAAAAAAAAAAAAAAAAAGTTCTGAAGAACCTAGGAGCAGGACGGGAATAAAGACGAAGATGTAGAGAATGGACTTGAGGACACACGGAGAGGGAAGGGTAAGCTGGGACGAAGTGAGAGAGTGGCATGGACACATATACACTACCAAATGTAGAATAGACAGCTAGTGGGAAGCAGCTGCATAGCACAGGGAGATCAGCTCGGTGCTTTGTGAGTACCTAGAGGGGTGGGATAGGGAGGGTGGGAGGGAGATGCAACAGGTAAGAGGCATGGGGACATATGTATATGTATAGGTGATTCACTTTTTTGTAAAGCAGAAACTAACACACTATTGTAAAGCAACTATACTCCAATAAACAAGTTAAAAAAAAACTTAAAGAGTTTAGATTTTCTTTCTCAGCAAATCAGAGCAATCTTCTCCAACACTCCCGTCTTTAAGGACAGAACAGCCTGAGCTCTCACGACCTCCCCACCCATCCAGAGGTGTGGCCCCAACTGCCAGCCACTAGTGAGTTTCTCATATTATCTTTAAAAGTTATGGGAATCTTACAGTTTGCTCCATAAATGATCCATTTCTCTCTGAATATAAGAATAATGGATTGAAGAGGCACTTCTCAAATTTTTCTGTGTATGAATCACCTGGGGATCTTGTTAACATGTAGGTTCTAATTGAGTAGGTCTGGAGGAAAGACTGAGATTCTGAATTTCTAATAAGCCCCCAGATGGTGCCAGATGTGCTGGTCTGTGCATACTCTGAGTAGCAAGGGCTTAAATTATGGACTAGTCTCTTTTCTTGCCTTTTTTCCCCCCAACTCCATCTTCCAGTAAATTCAGCACCCAGGGTGTTTAATCTGTATTTAATGTCTGTCTCCGATAGAGACACAAGCTTCTGGGGGTATATACATGTGCCTCTGAAAAACTCGGAGTTAAAACTTTTTAGACTTACTTGTATTTCATTATTTGTCCTCTTGTAGAATTCCTTTTTATTGAACAGCACTTCGGCCTTTGTACTTTCTGTCCGTCCTGAGTATCATTATGAGAAACAGTGGAGGAAATTCATTCTTTGACCCATTGTAGGAAAATTGTCAAGGGCGTCATCTGCTTTGTTACATTCTGTTCTCTGTTTGAGGACTCAAAGGAACTTCAGTTTTATTTCTAGCAATTGCTTCTTCTGAACAATTTATTCTTTTTGATCTTACCAATACCCTGAATCTCGTAATTGAGTGCATTTTCCTCTTTGACTCAACATTCATTCAACATATACTGATTGAGCACCTGCATGGGGACCCAGCAGAGAACAAAATGGGCACATATTCCTGTTCTCATGGAGCCTTTTTGCAGTTTCTCTTCCCTCTCATTGGTAGGAAATATCTGACTGTTGGGAAATACAGAACCACATTGGAGGCTACCTCCAACAACCCTAAAAGACCTGGTAAGGAAGACATTTCTGGTCTGAATCTGGCTCCTGGGTGTGTGAATTTCTAACCCTCATCTTCTCTTTACTGGATTCTCTCAACTTTTCATTTTTCTCTTTGGATACCCTGTGCATACTATTAGTTGTAAGCTGCCTCAAATCCTCTATGGAATGAGGCAGTATGTAAATAGCTCATTAAATATGTGGCGCTGGAAAAATCAGAACTAAAGCCAATGCAGTAAAGTTATAGGGAATCACACCTTAGCCTCATGTACAAATAGTCTAATGTCCTGAAAACAAATGGCTCGCCTTATAATATAGTGACGTTTTGGACACTGATATTGGCAGTTCACCTTTGGGGAATTTTGACATGGTGCTTCCCGACATGAAGGGCATTCGTACTAGATAATACCGCAGGTGCCTTTCAGTCATCGGATTGTATAGAAATGTCCATGATTTCAATTCTTCTGCAGACACAACAGTGGCTCCTCCTTTCCCTACTAGCCCCAGTATCTTTTGGAGAAGATGAATTCTTTAGGGAAGATGGCGGGCTCCGGGGAATCCCACATGTCAGGGTGGGGGAAGTTTTGGAGAGGGGCTTCTGCCAGAAAAGCAGCCCAGGGCTCAAATCCTCCACCTGGGGTGTGTTTTGTGACACTCACTAAAATCTAAACTCCTGCTTTTTCTTCTAACTTGTCTTGATCCAATTCATGGTTTTCCTCAGATGAATAAAATATCCTTGTATTTATAGTGGATGCCGTAAACCAGCCAGCCATCGTATTTTTTATATCATAAGCAGCTGCTGTCTGAGCCAACACAGAGTAAGGGAGGCCGATTTGTATTTTAACAACCAGATATGAAGCCAGCTTTCAGTAATTTGGGAAGCACGTGCTGCCACTTGTGATCCTTAGGGTGCTAATGTTTAAATGAGTCCCTAAAGGTTGCAGAGACTACAGTTAATATAACGCTGAAAGGTAGCCCCATTTTAGCCACTTACTCGAAAACAGGAAATTTTAAAGAATTAATTGATTTTAACTTCAATATGAAATATTGGCACTTGTGATGATACTACTCTGTGAGTAGATAGAGGCAGCATTTATGACCTTTTTAACTACATTCCATTCACTGAAAAATGACAACTATGCTAAAGAAATACTTTCCTCCTTGCTGCCGGCTTCTCCCAGTGAGAGCTTTTAGCAAAGGGCATAGAAAGTCCTGCCAATAAATAACAAAAATTTACTATCCCCACCATCATTTTACAGTCTTGCCCTCCCACAAGAGGAACACGGAGAGCAGAATAGATGAAATCAACCTGCTTTGCTCAGCACCAAGGACATGTCATTACTCAAACTGGGCGACTAAGGGCGGGGGATTAGTCTAGAAGAAATACACAGACTGAAAGTGATGTTGCCCCAGACATGTTTTGTGGTGATTGTTGCCGTCATAGTCATTATTCCAGTTTTCCGCCACTAATGGCTATCTGCCCCAATTCTTCCGATGCCACCGAAATCAGAATTGTCTTCACCTTCTGAAGACACTGAAAGACAGAAATCCCTTGAGTCGAAAGCCATCTAGAAGGAATCATTTCTGTATTCCTTTTGTGGGACTGAACATTCCCCTTCTGTATGAGAGAGACTAGGATGCTTTAGAAAGTGCATCTTCAGACTCCTTGAATTGAGGAAGGAAAAGAGCCAGAGCCAGAAAGAGCTTAACTGGAATGAAAAGCATTTTCCTGGACACTGCTCTCCTGAATTAATCAGGTCCAGCATGGGCGGCTTAAAGAGCTTCTTGGGGAAAAATTCCTTTCTCGTATGACTATTTCTAGCCAGGCTGCATGCAGAGGAGTGCTTTCTAGCCTTTGGTCCGGGCCATTGCAAGCAGAATCCAAACAACTGTTTGTTATTCCTATAAGGAACTTTGATGATCTGAAAGGAAATAGCAGGATGTACGAAAAGACCCAAATTTCTCTCCATTAGTGGTTTCAGGGGCTCTTGGTATAGCGATTCTTGAAATTACAATTACAGTTCATGAAGTTTCTCAGACAAAGCCCAGCTATTAGATTTGGTTTAAGAAAAGGAGCAGGGAGTGCTCAGCCTCTATTTCAAAGAACCTCAGCTTTACCCTCCTTGTCTAAGTCCTGAGGAAAATAACTTGCACTGGGGGGGGGGGGGGGTGGAAAAAATGTATCTTTCTTCCTTAGTAAGCACGTCTTTTTAAAACTTAGCCCAAGTTCTCTCTTTTTCCCCATGATCTGGGGCTTAATTCCCATATGCAGGCTATTATTGTCATAGCTAATCCCTTGCTGCTCTAAATACATCTTTTATAATGCTGCAGATTTCAATACTTATTACTCTTTCGGTTACAGCAGTGGTATACCCAAACGCTCCCCAAGCAAGACATGCACAGGAGCAAGAGGCAAGGCACCAATGATTAGGTGGGTGTCTACGATGAATCAGGCACTGGGCTAGTGTGAGACTGGTGGAAACGCCTAGTGGCCTGGTGGAAGCCTCCATCCGTATGCTGTAAGGATAGTATAATGGGCCCCACCTTAGAGACGGAGGAAATGAGGCTCCCGTTGCAAGGAGGTTCAGCCATTCTCCCAAGTTTCTACAATTTGAAGCCAGATAGTCTGACCTCAGAGCCCACACTTTCTGATATGCCAAACTGCCTCTTGCTGAGGACAGATGATATAGTCTCCATTTAGCAGATGGCAATATTTAAGGCTAAGAAGGTTTTTAACTTTCCCAAACTCTCACAGTAATCCTTGCCAGGTTGATGTTTCTGGAAATCTGTTTACTGTACCAAGCCATTCAGTACAGGAACTCAAGACAGATAATCTGGCTGAATCAGAGTGTTGCCAGAGCAGTGTATAGACTATTTAAGAGAAGCTCCAACTTGATTATGGAACCTATCAAAAGTCATCTTATACAGGGACTTCCCTGGTGGTGCAGTGGTTAAGAATCCACCTTCCAATGCCGGGGACACGGGTTTGACCCCTGGTCCAGGAAGATCCCACGTGCCATGGAGCAACTAAGCCCATGTGCCACAACTGCTGAGCCTGCACTCTAGAGCCCGTGAGCCACAACTGCTGAACCCGTGTGCCACAACTACTGAAGCCCACGTGCCTAGAGCCCGTGCTCCGCAACAAGAGAAGCCACTGCAAGAGAAGCCACTGCAATGAGAAGCGCGCACACTGCAACGAAGACTAGCCCCCCACTTGCCGCAGCTAGAGAAGGCCTGTGCGTAGCAACGAAGACCCAACGCAGACCAAAAAAAAAAAAAAAAAAAAGTCATCTTATACAGTCTTCCTTCGGTGTCCGTGGGGAGTTGGTTCCAGGACTCCCACGAATTCCAAAATCTGTGGATGCTCAAATCCCTTATATAAAATGGCTTAGTACACTCGGTCCTCCGTATGCACGGGTTTCGCATCCGCGGATTCAGCCAACCGCAGATCAAAATACCAAGTGTCGACTGTACTCAGTGTAAAGAATAGCTTCAGATCAGAGCTTTCCTTGGAGATGATAGAATCCTTCCACTATGACATCTACCAACTTGGTTATGTTGTACTGTCTCATTGGTGGCCTGCAACCATTCATCTTTACTATTTTGTTGCACTAGCTCATTACTGGGGTTTCCCGTCTTCATGACAGCAATGTGGGATTCTGATTTCCCTCTTCAGCTATGCAAGCATGGTACCCATTAGTATTGAGTCATGAGTCAAAAGCTGTGTTTCTACACTATTCCTGGAACCACAGCACAGAGAATAAATATGCACTCCAATAGGTCTCATGGTAGCTGTTACTGGATACTGCAAACCATGCAAGGGTAGCAGAATGGGACAAGGACACCTCCCCATTACTTATACAAACCCACCCTGGGCATCTGTGTCTGGGGAGGACCCCCCGGATTTCTACATACCTCATGGGAGAGTCAGGTCAGGGCAGTAGATAGACTCTAGTAGGGGACTGGGGTGAAGGCTCATATCTGGTCACTAAAATCCATTCTCCCCATCTTCCATAGTAATAGAGTTGTTGCCAGGTACGTTGAATACCTCTCCCGTGTTCTTGCATTTGAGCCCCTCTGTACAGCGAACAGTATCTTTAAATGTAACTGCCTAGCTACACATTTCCTAGCATTCCTTGCAGTTATTTGTGGCCATCTGACTATGCTCTAGACCAGTGGTTCTCAAAGAGTCATCATCCTCTGAGAGTCGGTTAGAAATGCAAGTTCTTGGGCCCCACCCAAGAAACTCTGGGGTTGGAGCCCGCAGTCTGTATTTTAACAAGCCCTCCGGGGGATTCTGATGCAGGCTAATGTTCTTGAAAACGGAATGTGACTAGAAATAATGTGTGTCCCTTCAGTGCCTAGGTCTAAAGACATTGAATATGCCTCTTCCATGCTTTCTTGCTACTTCCAGGCTAGAACCAGACAAGCTTTAACCATGCAGGTAGTGACAATGCTTTAGGGAAGGTTTTATGCTAAGTTTTATGCCAGTTTGATGAAGCTAAAGAATCTTTCAGACTTAAGTTTAAATGCATAGGGTGAAAAACATAGGATTAAAAAAAATTTGTATTTATCAAGTCTGTGAAATTGTACTATATGTACATTTTTAGTAATGCATTGACTAACAAGATCTGGTAGTGCGTCTAATCACCTCCATAAATCCAACATATCTGCAACAACTGTAATATGATGTGGAGAGTATCCGTGATTTCTATTGGTGACAAAGTCCCAGGTGCTGCTAGTACTATTATGGGCTGTTGTCTACATTCATAATGTAAGGAAATGCTGAGTTTCATTTGGGGATTTGTGGTAGGCTGAATAATGGTCCCCAAAGGTATCCATGACCTAATCCTCAGAACCTGTGACTTTTCCCTTACGTGGTAAAAGAGACTTTACAGCAAATGTGGTTAGATTAGGATACTGAGATGGAAGACCATCCTGGATTATTCAGGTGAGCCCTGAACATAATCACAAGTGTCCTCCTGACCTCCACAACTGTAAGAGAATAAATTTGTGTTGTTTAAAGTCACTAAGTTTGTAGTAACTTGTTACAGCAGCAGTAGGAAACTCATATAAGGTTAGTTAAAATAATGGTAATTTTCCCGCATCCAAGTTCATGAACCTCCAGAATTCTATCCATGGGCCCCCCAGGTTAAGAACCCTTACCTCTAGGGGTTTGGCAAGCTACAAAGTGGAAGGAACCTGGGTCCCTGAATGACTCTAGGGGGCAGAGCTGCTTGGGTTCTCTTTGTTATAGTACCTTAGCTTCCCTTAAGTATTATGGGGAGTAGGAAATTCCTCGAGAGGAGGTAGGGAATAGATCTGAGGAAATCATATATGGACAGGAGAAAGAATCTATAGCACCCCAGCCCCTCAGACTAAGGAGCGAACAGTGCTGATGAGCAGTCAGGGCTGGAGACCCAACAACCGGAAAGTTCAAACATTAGTCAAATGTGAAGAAATAAAGAAAAGAATATCGAGTTTTAATTATACAGTTTAATTCTTTTCATATCAATGAATGAAAAATGTCTAAATTCACTCTGGGGTAGAAATATATAAATTATTATTAGAAGGTGATTATAATTTAATTACAGTTTTATTTCATTTAATACCTCAAATGCTTTCCTGGAAAGTTAAGGGAAAATCTATCCATTTTTTTCTTGAATATAATTATGATTTTGGAGCTCCCATCAATATACAAAATTCAACTTGATTTTTATACATCAGCAGTTTTACACATCAGGAAAAGAATTTTTTAAAAATACCAATTATAATGATAACAGAAGTATATAAGGTATCTAAGAGTAAATCTAACAAAAATGTATAAGAATTCTATGTAATAAATTATAAAACTTTATTGAAAGGTGTTAAAGACCTAAATAAGTCATTTATGAACATACTATGTTCATAGATAGGAGGATTCTACTCTCTCCAAATGTATCTACAAATTCAATGGCATTCCAACAAGCTTGATCTTGGCATGCTGTTTCTAAAGCATACATGAATGGTAATGCCCAAGGATAGCCCAGATGCTCCTAAAGAAGAGAAAGCAGGTGGAGAAATTTGACTCCCCAAATATCATGACTTGCTATGTAACTATAGTAAAGACAATGTACTCTTGACAAGGGCTAGACAATGGAAGAGAAAAGAAACCCCAGACACAGACTCATACATATATGAAAACCTGATATGACAGTTATAATTGAAAATTGGGAAGAAAAAAATGAACTATTCAATACATGGTTGTGGGAAAATCGGCTATTCCTAAGGGGAAGGAATGGAAATGAATACCTACCTCACCATACACCATATGAAATGAACCTTTACCTTATTATACACAAACATCCATTCCAGATGGATTGAGAACTTAAATGTGAAGGGCAAACCTTAAAAACTTTTAGAAGAAAACAAGAAAATATTGATATGACCACCCTGGGGGGAGGGAATGATTTCTTAAATAAGACACAAAAAGTTTAAACTTTAAAGAAAAAGATTGATGCATTTGGTTACATTAAACTTCAGGACTCCTTTATATAAAAAGTCACCATTAATAGAGTGAAAAAATAGCCACAATTTGAATGAAGATATTTGGCATGTTGTTTCTAACAGTTTTTTTGTTAGAAAACTAACAAATAATTCTTTTTTTAAAAAACATCTTTATTGGAGTATAATTGCTTTACAATGGTATGTTAGTTTCTGCTGTATAGCAAACTGAATCAGCTACACATATACATATATCCCCATATCTCCTCCCTCTTGCATCTCCCTCCCACCCTCCCTAGCCCACCCCTCTCAGTGGTCACAAAGCACCGAGCTGATCTCCCTGTGCTATGCGGCTGCTTCCCACTAGCTATCTATTTTACATTTGGTAGTGTATATATGTCCATGCCACTCTCTCACATCGTCCCAGCTTACCCTTCCCCCTCCCCATATCCTCAAGTCCATTCTCTAGTAAGTCTGTGTCTTTATTCCCGTCTTGCCCCTAGGTTCTTCAGAACTTTTTAAAATTATTATTCCATATATGTGTGTTAGCATACGGTATTTGTTTTTCTCTTTCTAACTTACTTCACTCTGTATGACAGACTCTAGGTCCATCCACCTCACTACAAATAGCTCAATTTCGTTTCTTTCTTTTTATGGCTGAGTAATATTCCATTGTATATATGTGCCACATCTTCTTTATCCGTTCATCTGTTGATGGACACTTAGGTTGCTTCCATGTCCTGGAACAAATAATTCTTATCCAGAATGTATTATATGTATATGTTATCGATTTTTTATACAAACACACACATCTTTGTGTATGTGTGTGTGTGTGTGTTTTCTATTGCTGTGTAACAAATAACCCCAACACTTAGAAGTTTAAAGCAACACACCTTTATGATCTCACAGATTCTGTAGGTCAGGAATCTGGACAAGGTTTAGTAGCATCCTCTGCTTCAGGCCCTCTCACAGGTGGCAGTCGTCTCAAAGACTGAGTGGGCGGGATCCACTTCCAAGCTCACACTCATGTGGTTGTTGGCAGGATTCCGTTCCTCGTGAGTTGTTGGACTAGGGCCTCAGTTCCTCATGAGCTGTTGGCAGGAGGCCTCCCTCAGTTCCTTGGCCCGTGGGCCAATCCATGGAGCCTCTCACAGCTGGCAGTTGGCCTCACCGGGGGAGCAAGCCAGAGGGCAGGAGAGGGTGCCAGCAAGAGAGCGTGCTAGCAAGACACAGTCACAGTGTTTTGTAACCTAATCTTGGAAGGGGCGCCTTATCACTTTTGACATATTCCGTTTGTTGGAAGCACATCACTAGGTCCAGTCCACACTCAAGCGGGGGGCTTACACGAGAGCATGAGTATCAGGAAGTGGGGATCATTGGAGGTCATCTTAGAAGTCTGCCTATTACAATACATATTAACCCAATAGAAAATTATGCAGAAGTCTTTAACAAATATTTTACAGCAAGAGAAACACAAATGACCATACACAATTGAAAAACTGTTTATTTCATTAATAAATTAATTATTAATACCACAATGAGATACCATTTCATGCCTACCAAAATGCAAAACTGAGAAGTGACTGTAACAATTGTTGATTATTTCTGTATCTTGGAGCAATACTATTCCTTATACACTGTTGATAAGTGTGCAAATTGGTACAGCAAAATTTTGGAAAAGAATTTGGCATTACCTAGTAAAGTTCACATTCAGAAACCTTCAGCCTGCTAATTTTACTCTAAAGAAACCCTTGTGCATGTGCCCCAGGAGAGATGTATAACAGTGTACATAGCAGCCTTATTTATGATAGGCAAAAACTGAAAAAGCAATGTCCAACGCTGGTAAAAGGAATAAATAAATTGTGATATAGCCATACAGTAGAATAATATACAGCGGTGAAAATGGATAAATGATACCTATACACATGAACATGAAGAAACATAAAAAAAAGCATAGAATTGAGTGAAATGAGCAATGCACAAAAATACAGTATGATTCCATTTATATAAAGTTCAAGGACAAGAAAAGCCAAATAATTTATATATCTATATCTCTATCAAGGACGTGATTAACAAGAGTAGAATAATGGTTTTCTGAGGTGAGCGATTGAATAGTATCAGGGAGGAGACACACAGGAGTTTCAAAGGTGTTGGGCAGTGTGTACTTAAGTGGTTTTCTTTATTTGTTATCTCAGCACTGAACCCACAGTACGTTATTTTGTGTATATGGTTTTTTCAAGCTAAAAATGTATGGAAGAATAACCACAGCTAATATTTATCCAGCATTCCTCTGTGCCAGCCACTTTGCAGATGTTCTTATTGAAAGAATGAATTCTGTGCTTTTATTTTTATTTATTTATTTTACTTTCAGGAGTGTTTACCTAAAACAAAGTAGAACATATTGTGTTTAAAGCAAGGGTGAAATGATGCGATAATAAAAACAATGAGGAAAATACTAATACCCAGTTCAAGAAGAATCTTGCCTTTTTTACAGAATACAGAATTTAAAACCATTTAATCTACCCGTAGAACCCTCTTTGTTGTAGAGGGCTATCCTGTATACTCTAGGATGTTAAGCAGTGTTCCTGGCCTCCACCCACTAGATGCCAGTAGGACCCCCTCCCCAGTTGTGACAAAAATGTCTCCAGACACTGCCAGATGTCACCTGGGAGGCACAATTGTCCCTGGTTGAGATCCACTGAACTAGATGGTCTTGACATGTTCAGTGGAAGTACATATATAGGGAACCTATCACGTGTCTATTTCATATTCCCTTGGTAGTTCTTGTTCATTCATTTATTTGCCCAACATTTATTGAGGTACATTCTCTGAGAACTAAATGCTAAGTAGCTTTAGTAGTTATATCATCACTCCAGGTCTCTTGAACATTACTCACTTGCCAGCTCAGAAAGTACCCAATAGTTTATAATCACCATTCTGCACTTTTTTAAGTTTCAAGTTTATTTAAAAATAAATAGAAAGGTAGACTTCGGCAGGATTCAAAGATGTATTAGTGACCAGTAGGTTTTTACTGACCTTAAAGGGGGCCACTTATCCCCGCCACAACTCAGGGCTAATGCAGTTTCTTTGAAGTTTTGTTGGGTTTAGCATATGAGGAGCTTCCAGCTATGTAAATTCAGTGGCTGCTTTAATTGATTAAATCATAACCTGAGCTAAGTGCCTATGCTGAAAGCAAGATTGACCTGTATTAAAAATTTAAGGAAAGGACATTTAAAAAAGTTAATGCACGCACTTATATGCATGCATAGATATTTTTTCTACTCTCCAATGAGAAAGATTTTCAATGTCTCTGTACATATTAAGTGAAGGCTGCAGACTTTATCAAGCCCTTTGGATGTTCATTTTGTTCGCTTAGTCATTTTAAAGACTCTCCTCTAGCTGTGCATGATTTGCTCTTTCCCTTTCCTTGCTCATATTTTTAAATCGTGCATTTACAAGGAATAAAAAGAAACTCCTAACTTGCAGTGTAATTGTGCATGAGGAGTGTGTATTTTGGTCCCTGCCGCTATGTCAGAGCCTCAGAGCGAGGATGCTGTTGCCATAGAGACAGAGATGTTGAGCTGGTTTCATCACCTTTGCCCTGCTATTTAAAATCATACTCACAGCAAAGCCTGACAGACATAGGGCTTTCTCTGGTAGGTCAATCACCTCCTCCCTTTTTCTCTTTTGAAAACAACAACTTGGCAGATTAATGCCATTTTCATTTATGACTGTTATAAAACGTAATGTAAATATCCTCCTGCACAGAATGAATGGGTAGCTCTTTGTGTTGTTTTGTTCCAGCACGAAACTGAAATTCCTTGAGAGTTTGCCAAAACCAGTTCCTTCAACGGGTTCTGCTTAGGGTTCTACCCTCTCTCTTGGCTCTCTGACAGTACCAGAGCAGTGGTTAGAGAACAGAGAGATGCCAAGGACATCACGGGATGAGGCGAAAAGCAATAGAAAGGAAGTTAATCACTGGCTTTAAAAATGTTGTTTAAACAAACCCCACTGTCTTTGGGAGTAGGCACTCTTTTACACTTGTGGTGGATGAGTGGGCCAGTGCTGCCTTTCTGGAGGCAAGTCGCTAATACATATCAAAAGCCTTAAAAATGTCCTTTGCCCCATCAGTGACAGTCCTCGCAAGTTTTTCTAAGAGAACATACCTGAGTGTAAGCAAAGATTTGCATACAGGATTATTCATCACAGTTTTATTTATTTATTAAATATGAGTGAAGTCATATTTTAACAATTGAAGGAAGTTAATTAAGTTAATTAAAGACCTTCAGGTTTTTGGAGGGTTTTGTTTGTTTGTTTTTTGTTTTTTTTTGGTTGCGCTGTGAGCCTTGCAGGATTTTAGTTCCCTGACCAGGGATTGAACCCGGGCCCTTGGCAGTGAAAGTGCCGAGGCCTAACCACTGGACCACCAGGGAATTTCCATCACAGTTTTGTTTATGATGGTGGGAAACAAGAAATAATCAGTTTCAGAAACATGTCCATAAAAGGGGAGTGGTTTAATTAATTTTAGTACATCACACAATGGAATACTAGGCAACTGTATTAAGTAATAGTGCAGAAGCTTATTTATTAACCTGAAAAGATGTTCAAGTGTCACTATTTAGTAAAAAAAAACAGGTTACAAATCACTAATACTAAGTATGTTTGTATTCCATAAAAAGTAATTGTAGAAACATACACATATACATTTGGGGAAACTGGAAGGTTATATGCCAAATTTTGGTTCTGTGAGTGTTGCTGTAATTTCTTCTTTTTACTTCTCGAATTTATAAGTTTTACAGTGACCTTCCATTACTTGTATAATTTAAAAAGTCTATTAATAAATAACTAATTTTACTTATGTAAAATATTTTTTAATTAAAAAAAGTCCTAGAAGCTTTCCTTAAAGAAAGGGAATTTTTATTCAGTGTCCCAGGAATTCCAAGACTAAGTCACTGTCTTCTGTTCTCAAATTGATTCTTCGCAAATTTGGGCGGGGGTGGCGCTTTATTATTTTGGGCCCCGTGAAAGACGGCCAGTTAAATCCAGTTGAAAGCATTGAACCTACTGAATTTTTGAGCTACTGTCAACCACTGTCCAGAACAGCCCCCAAGGAAGCAGGTCTCACACTATCACCTCGCAGAACTTCCGGCTCCCCAAGTAACGGCATCCGTGAGGGCCAGCTCTATAGAGGGGAGGCACCAGCTGCCGTGAGAGCTGAGATGAGCTGCAGATGAAGGGATTCAATAGTCCCATCTCTGCCCTCTCAGAACCCTGCCAATGGAGATTCAGGGATGGGGGTGGGGAATAAACCTTGAGCAAATCATAAATAAACTTGCGTCAAAGATGTGATTTCAACTCTCCATGCGTATTCCCTCTCTCTCTCTCTCTCTCTCTCTCTCTCTCTCTCTCTCTCTCTCTCTCTCTCTCACACACACACACACACACACACACACACACACACACACACACACACACCCTGCAGATGAATTTGATATTACCAATGGCAGCTTTTCCCAGTGTGAAGGAAGGAGGGTGGTGGTGAAAGAGTCTTCCCTTGTCACCTGTATTTATTATTTCCTTTCCTAATGGAGAAATTTTTGTGAGTCCAAAATAATGTGCAGAAGCATTTGATGTGAACAGTTGAGACACAACTTCAGTGCTCATTACTCGGGTAACTCTTCCCCCACTCCAGTTGTCTCAACACTGTCACACCAAACCAGATAAACTCTTGGGGCACAACAGAGCATACGACAGCCTGAACGAGATTTCCATGAACCCACTGTAAAGCGTGGGTACCATATTAACTGTGGAGATCTGCAAACTGCCTGGTGGGAGGAGTGGCCCTTTCCAACACCCCTTTGCTGCTCCGCACCCCCGGAGGGGCGTGGCCTTCATTCTCTGCCAGGCCAGGAAGGGAAGCTGAGGTCCCCGAGTTCCCCCTGACCTGCCTCAAAACTTCACCCTCAGGTTTCCATTGAGTGCCTGCTCTCCGGGAGTCCAGAAATGGCCCTGACGCTGGACAGGCGAGGCAGATCAAAGGCATAATGCCTCCTCAGGTTGCCTCTAACTGAGCACTTCAAATGGTAGCCTTTAATCACAAGAGCAGCATCTGCGTGGGCTTTGGATTTTGAAAAACAATATTGGCCAAAAAGTACCAGACACAAAGGTCTAGAAAAAAGCACTAAAATACAGGGGAGAAAAGATATGTCCATACTAAATATAAGGCAGGCCGTTGCTTTTTAATTTCCCCAATATTGCTTTATATATGGTACTTATTTTAAAAAAAAAAAAAGGTCAGGATGTACCTGTATTTCAGATTAGCTCAACCGAATTTTACTTAACCTCTCTGTGCCTCACTATTCTCTTCTGTAAAATGGTAACAGAAATAGAAAATACCCCATAGGTTTGTTCTGAGAGTGAAATGAATTAGTATGTGTAACCCCCTCAAAGCCCCTGGCATGTGGTGAGTGCTCAGTAATTACCATTACCATTATCACTGTCGTTATCATTACTAAGCATCCCTTGCTACCAGGCCCTCTGCTGAGAGTTGTATGTGTAATAGTTGAATCTTTTTTATTGAACTATATCATTCCACTGTGTGAACACTATTTATCCACTCTTCTGCCAATGAACACTTGAGTTTTTGGTATTTTTTGGCTATTATTAATAAAGCCATCTTGTACTTGTACTTGTACTTGTACTTGTCCTTTGCAGGACATATGCACCCATTTCTTCGGGGTACACACCTTGGAGTATAATTACTAGGTCACAGTTCAGCTTCAGTAGACACTGCCAAATAGTTTCCAAAGTGTTGCCAATACTTATTTATTAGGCACTTATTTTGTGTCAAGCATGGAACCATGGAGCTACAGGGTAAACAGGACACAGAGTTAGAAGCACTACCCGCCCCCCCCACCGAATAGCACTTGAAACATCTTGGCTTTTACTATCCCCCTTTATCTTCCAGTAGAACATAATGAGTGCCACAGAACTGATAGAAGAGTTGAGAAGCAGAAAATACCAGCAATGTGCTTACAGTCTCCCAGATCACAAAGCCAGTTAGCAGCAGAACTGGAATTAGTAGAGGAACAGCAACAACAAAATTCCACTCTTTGGTCTATACACCTTGGTCATAAACCTTCAAAGGGAAGCCATCCTCGGGCTTATGCAGTAGTGGGCAGTTCCTGCCCCTGCCTGCCTTTATTAGACTAATGTGCAGTACGTGAGCAGAGTGTATCTGGGACCCTAGGGAGCTCCTGAAATCCTTCTCTGTGCTCTTGAAAATCCCAGAACTGAGCTACCTGAGCTAATCCTTAGTTTGGCTCCAGGAGAAGGCAAACAAGAGGAATATCAGTTGTTACCTTTCCCTCAGCGTAAGAAAACTGGATATCTTAAGAAAAAAGAGAGAAATAAAATATTCTGGTACCTAGAGGTAAATGTTCTCCTTGCCACAGATCAGTACATTCTAAACTCAGCGTGGGGATGAATGGATACGAACAGCCCTGGGTAGAGGGGATAGACCATGGTCTCTCCACCTTGGCACTATTGACATTTTGGGCTGGATAACTCTGCGTCGTTGGGGGTGTTCTGTGTATTGTAGGATGTTCGGCAGCATCTCTGGCCTCCACCTGTAGATGTAAGTAACACCCCCTAGCCCCAGTTGTGACAGCCAAAAATGTCTCTAGACATCGCCAAATGTCCCTTGGGGTGCAAAAGTGTCCCTGCCTGAACCACTGGGATATGCTTATGTTCAGAATGTGGGACAGTTGAACTTTTATATTTTTCATCATTTCAAATCCTGAACATGTAAAGATTGTAAAGCAAAAGTGCTGACATTTAATATCACAGAACTTTGATACTCTCTAGACAAGTGTCAGGAACACTTAGTCTTTTACTTCTTTAAGGGAAATACACTAGAATACTAAAAAGAGTAATAAACAGAAAATCCCATTTCAGTTCTTGAAAAGTCTGAATTATTCAATTTTTCAATATGATCTTATTTCAAATTCGGCAGTGAAGTCTTCAGTTACTTCTTTGTTGAATAATAATTTGCCATTGCATGTCGGTTATATATTAATAGATATTTCCAAAGGGCTTTAAGGTCTTTGAAAACAATTTCTTCTCTTAAATGCTTAGTTCTTGTTGATATTATTGATATATGTGATTTTCTCTATCGCTGAATAAAAGCTTTGGTAAACAGATGCTAAAATTTTGGACCTTGTCTAATTATGTCCAGCTGGGTCAGAGGATTATTTATTCCAAAGAAGGAACTTCTTTCCCATTATGATAAAGGTTTAACACTTTGTATCTCTCTCATTCATTCATTCAGTTAAAGAAAGTAATTATTGAGCACCTACTAGGTGCTCTGCCCTGGGGCTATAATGATCCACACGACAGGCTCAGAGAGCATGCTGGTGGTGTTAGGTGGAAAGGGCGCTACTGAGCCATCAGTAGTGGCAAGTTCTTAGTTCTGATCTGCCAATGGCCAGCTCTGAGGCCTTTGGAGGGGCACTCCGTCTTTCTAGAACCATCTATTAAATGAGATAGGTAGCTTAGCTGAAATGGCAGACAGTGCCAACTCACATCAACTGCTACTGGCTACCCAGAGCACTTGATTTATGGCTCCATCTTCACTCAATGGCAGAGAAGGCTATCATTGATTACTGACGTCTGCCACGGGCACACTATGGGAAACGGATAGCACCCCACATGAATTCGCCATCCCTGGATTCCTAAGGCATCAGATTCCATGATTTACAAGAAGTCTCCCTTCCCGCTTCAGTGTAGTTTAGCGTGGGAGAGCAAGGTTATTTAAGTTTCTTACTTTGGAAACAGGCTGTATTCTCCCTTTTTCCTTATCCTCCGCTTCTAATTCTCTTGGTCCTAGAGAAGAATTGTAAGTTATTCCACAATATAATTCCCCCTAAGGTTAGTCTGCAGTATTCTCTGACATCTTGTTCTGTCTTTGAAAAGATCAAATTAGGCAAAATTTGACCTCCCTTCATTCAGGGCTGTTTTGGGTAAATGATTTTTCAGTGCAGTGAGAGATGACTGTTTTCTTAATTTTGAGTAGATGAAAATAGACACCAATCAACAAACCTTTGGCTAAGGGGAAAAATCTTTTAAACTCACATTTTGCTTCAATTACATTGAGGACAAAGGAGCACATTGCACCCTGTGCATGAATAGATGCTCCATTATTCAAAACAACATCAACGAGCATTCTGTCCCCTATAGAAAATATGCAGTCACTGTTTAATTCAATGGTAGGATGCGAATTTAAATTCCCAGAAGGGGAAGACCGTTAATGCCATTTAAATTGGTTGTAAATTACAGATAATACGCTTGAGACCCCCGAATACAGATTAGTGGAGTATTGCTTTAGGAATTCAATTCTAGTTTGAACTTACTGTGTATTTATCTGTGAAATATAAAGCCATGAAGGCTTGTTTACAGCTCTATTTTATTGCCTATCTTTTTTATTTCTGAAGCAAATATTTCACTTTTAAATGCCACGGAGATGGTTCAGCGTACTCTAAGGAAATGCCATGATGTTAAAGACAGATTAGCACTCTCAGAGGCAGCTCCTCATTAAAAAACAAACAAACAAAACAAAACAAAACAAACCTAACACAGGGACACTACAACGGAATTTAATCAAGATACCACACTAGCTGACTCTTCTTTTTACCTCGTTTCTATTGGTGTTCCTGCAGTTTAAAAATCCCAGAGTCACAAGACAGTCGTGAGTTTCAGAAATTAGGGGCTGGCTGTGATTAGCTCTTGCTGCTAAAGTATATCGGCCACTTAGAGGTTGTTTCTCATTTTCACAGATTAACTAATCATGAGTGGGATGCCTGATGGGCGAGTCTTTGTTGGAAGAATTATTCCTTAAAAACAAGGGCTTTTCAGAAGGAGAAAGTGTTAGATAAAAATGGACACTTTGCAGCAAAGGTTTCAGAGTTTCCAGCTTGAAGAGTAGCAATTTCCCTCCCAGTTCATAGAAATAAAAAACGGTTCCCCCCCTTGATGTGGTTTCATGTCTCAGGTAGGAAATAGGTTACTCAGGGTGATACAAATAAATCAGCTTTGAGCTCGTGTTCTTTCTCTGGCAGCCTATGGGCTGTGTTTTTATTTTGTGTGTGTGTGAAACCGAAAGGTATAAAAAAAAAGTCACCATTGATATATATACACAGAATGGAGCCAAGCTACGGAACAATGGAGGAATGCCTAATTCATTATGCCAGAAAATGGATTGTAACCATCAATACCACATGGAGTTAATCATTTCCAAAGAACTATAATGCCAAGTTATCCATAACACTGCACCTAAATGGAATAATGTTTTATTTTTTCTTTGATCTGTCAAAGGTGCTTCAAGCTTTGCCAGGACCTTAGTGACACTATCAACATTTCATTGTATAGTTCCTATGAATTACACAGACCTTGTGATATCCCAGAGGTTAATGGAATTTTTTAAATCCCTGGTATTATCTTTTTTACTTGTCATGTGTTTACGTGTTGTAAAATAACACAGCACCTGCCCCCCTTTTCTTTTTCTGGCTATTTGCAATTAGCTTAAACAGAAGTTTTTTTTCTCTACACCTAAGGATAAGGATGAAAAGAGCCAGTTAAAACCCAAAGCTTCAAAAACAAAGGTGGATGAAATTCAGGTAATCTCTGCCTGTGTTAGGAGACTCTGACAAAGTGTGTGTGTGTGTGTGTGTGTGTGTGTGTGTGTGTGTGTGTGTGTAGAATAGTCCTAATGCACATAAAGTGAATGATGGGACTCTGGATTTCATTCTTAAGTCTTCTTCGGTCCTCTGGGCATCTGTATATCTTATCAGATGAGGCTGGAGGCTGGCTTCCAGTGCTAGCCGTGTCCACCTGCGCCAGCAGGCAGTGATCAGCACAGCAATGGTCACTTATCTTTTCTGTGTGTCCTGGGGGTGGATTTGGGACATGCACACTCTTTCTGGGAGAAGCCATGGACCAGTGTTCCAATGTGGTGGGTGGGCAGTGCCAGCCTGCTCTAGGTTCCCATAACCTGGCCCCCGATCCCCCAAGCTAACAGGAACAGAGAAGCAGGGCAGAACAAGTGCCAGACTGGGGGCCAGGTGACCTGGGTTCTTGCCTGGCCTCTGTCATCTTCTTTATCAGATCTCTGGATCTCAGTTGAGAGTGATGAGTTTCCTCATCTTGAAAGCAAGGAGGGGCATTCATTTTAACTAACATTTGGTGAGCACTTAACACATACTAGACTCTGCCCTGAATCCTGGACAAAAATAAAAGTAAGACATGATTCCTTTCCTCAAGGGGTTTAAGGTGAAGAACCAGAGTGGGTGTAGACAAACTTGTAGACAGATAATAGCAATAAAATGCGGTAAGTTCTTAACCCCAGTATAAACAGAATACTGTCAAAGCCTAGAGGGAGAACCACCAGGTAGAGTTAAGATCACTTCAGCATAGCCATTAAAAGCATATACTTTCAAGCCAGACCACTTGGGTTCAAGACCTGGCTTTACCTTTATAAACCGTGTGACCTTGGGCAAGTCACTTAACCTCTCCGTGCCTCATTTTTCTCATCTTTCAAATGGAGGTGATAATCGTACCTACCTCTTCGGATTATTCAAGCAGTTATGACAGTGCCTGGCATGTAATGAGCCCTACCTATATTCATATATTATGATAACGTTCTAGAATTCTCACAAGTCCACGGGGCTGCAAAGGAACTAGTGAATGAAAGGGAATCCTTAATTGAAAAAAAATCTAACTGCATTTCATAGAGAATGAAGATACATAAGCATATTTCATGCTTATTAGGTGTCAGTTGGTTCACTAACATCCCTGCCCCCATGAATGCCCATAAGTCAGGGCCCAGGCTGCCAAGCAGGAGCGTTTGGCATGGTTAGGGGTGTTCCGCATTAAGACTAGGGAAGGACCATTCTTTGATCTGCAGCGGGCTCCCGGGGAACACACACAGAGAAGCTAACCATCCCTGGCCCACCCGGCTCAGGCGGATCGTGCGAGAGAACATTTTCAGGCAGGAACATTTTCGGGCCTCACTGACTCCAGCGCCTGAGAAGGAAAACAGGAGGGTGAGTGGGTGTTTGTGCTTGGAAGTTGCAGTGAAGGTAGAACTTGGCCCTGGCAGGAACGAGGGCCACGGGGTTGGCTGGATATCAGAGGACTCAGGCCAAGTGTGGGCAGCTGTGGGCTGCTTGGGAAGGTCCTTCTGGGAAGCGGGAGTCAAAAAGAGAAAGGGCAGAGAGGCGCAGGAGACTGGGCTGAGGTCTTGATAAGGAACTTGAGAGGAAGGAGACCACGTTAGGCCTTGGAGACACAATAGTATCTCCAGAGAAGGACGGGAAAATAAGTCACATTAAGCACACACCTGAGACATTCATGGAGCAGAGATGGTCAGACTCACGGGAATAGGGGTGCTCTGGTAAATATTTAACAACCATCTCCCTTCGGGGAAGAAGGGCAGAGAAGGGACTCTTATAGAATTTGCTGATTTCCCTAGTGTAAATACTACCACTGTGGCTGACTTCAAGCTACCAATGTGATGTCACTCGATGTGGAGTTGGGAAGGGTTGCTGGGTGGCACTCTATGATACATGCTTTCCCCCCTACACGTGCGGGAGAGATACAGGTAAGCTCAAGTGCCAGGATAAGCGCAAAATATCATAAATGGATTAGGAAGTGATGAGTTTTGAGTATGTATTACCTTTGTCTGAATATAATTTATCTAATTGTAAATTTCTATAATTGCATTTTAAATAATGACCATCATTTATAATGGGCTTCCAAAATTCCTGAAAATTTAACAGTTGGCCCTTGGAAGATGGTTCAAGCTAGCTGTAAAGCATATCAATTTTCTCCATGGTAAAACAGGAGCCCCCTTCTCATCATACTGTCTAGATCACAGGGTTCTTGTGAGGGTCAGAAAAGTATGTGAAAGCATTTCAAGAACTGTAAGCAGCATATAAATATTATATACAAATAAAAATTATTCTCATGGGAAGAGTATAACCTAGTGGTTGAGAAGGCAGTTTCTGGAAACAGGTTGCCTAAGTTGAATCTTGGCTCTACTCTTTTTTAGCTGTGTGACATTTGGCATATCCTTGCCCTCTCTGAGCCTCAGTTTTCTCATCTTTAGAATTTCTGAGAGGCTTAACTGAGTTAATATTGTAAAGCACATGGAACCGTGTCTAGCACACAGTAGGCACCATTTAAACATTGACTAAAATTGTTTTCAACTTGAGCAGCAGTAAGCCTGCAATTCTTCCAGAACCAGAAAGCCTTATAATTGGGGAACCCAAGAGCCTGGCCTCCTCCCCACTGCTTGGTTTTAAAGGGACAGCTCTCCTCTATGGTAATGGAATTGCTACTTTGCTAACAGCCAAGGCTTTTTAGATAATGAACCCTGAGGCCTATTGCGGAGATAAAGATGCTGCTAGAATCAGATTCCATGGCCACTCACCGCAGTAGTGGGGGGCGCTGGGGGAGAGAGCAGGGAGAGCTATCTTATTACATGCCTGGCTGGCTCAATTACTTCAGTCCCGACCTAGGCAGAGCCCCAGAGTTCCAGGGACCATTAGCTGCCCCGCAGAACCTGGTCTCATTTACTATCTCAGGACAGGAAATGGAAGAAAAGCCTGCTCACCACAGGTCCCAGGGCTGGCCAGGGTAAGAAAGTAGACAGATGGGTGGAGAGAGATGGAGGACAGCTTGCGGCAGGGGACGGGAGCCGTGGCTGCCACAGCAGCCACAGACTCCTTCAAGGAGTCTGGGATGTGAGGCAGACGGTTCTCAGGCAAAGTCAGGGACAGATTTGGGGGTGGGGATGGGGAGGAATGTGGTCGGAAAGGTGGTCAGGGTCTCCTCATCAGGGACGAAGAAGTCAGGTGGCTCGGAATGAGACTAGAATGGCAGAAGCGAGAAAGGTTTAGTCCGCAAGGAGGAAAAACATTAATGCAGGCTGCTAGGGCCAGGTTTTTCCAGTTAAGGCTTTGCAACCATTAGGGAGTCCTGACTCTCATGGAGTGGGTCAGACAGAACCAGCATTTCCTCTTTCTTAGCAAACTAAACTAGAAGAGTGTGGCATATACTGTCTGGGTGCTCATCAATGCCACTTGCTCTTCCTTGGGTGCTCAGACTGTGTTTCCCTGTGGCCCTTACAGTTAGGTTGGAGCCTTGTAACTATGGCCCTGGAGTGTAGACAAAAGTGAGATAAGCCATGAAATCCCCTGGATGACTCTGTGTGTGTGTGTGTGTCTCTGTCTCTCTCCCCCTCTCGCTCCTTTCTCCCACAATCGTGTGTTAAAGGTGGTGGCATCATAATATGGAAAGAGCCTTGATCCCTGGAGGGGGAAGGAAGCCACTAAGTAGAGCTGCCTAATCTGCATTGGGCTAGGGCATGAGCAAGAAATGAACTTTTATTTTGTTAAGCCATTGAGATTTAGGGCTTCAGAGCCTAGCAAGCATTTTCCTGACTAATAAAAATAACAGAATGAAATGGAATGGAGTGGAAAGGAAGGAATATAATGGAATAAATTAGAATAGAATGGAATGGAATACAATAGAATAGAAACTATCAGAGTACACTGCGGTTAGTAAAAAGTAAACTGGTTTGTTGAAACATTTGTTTCAGTTCATATATAGACTACTTTTTAATAAAAGTTTTATTTTTTGCTGGAGGAAGAGGTTAAGAGTTTTGAAAATCACTGTCTTAGAGCTAGAAAGAGATTTGTGGGGTGTGATAGAAGAAAAAGCTTTAGGTAAGATGGGGATTGCGTATTTACCACCCTTTTAAAGAAGGTGCTGTAGACTTGCTGGGCACCCCTATCTTACGTCTAGTTTTAGTGGAAGTTTGCTATTTGTGCCTGCCAGTCTACTTTGTCTTCCACTGGGAATAGCATCTTAGTGTTAGTCCATATAGTTTGTTTGGGGCTGGCTCTACCCCTTTGAGATCAAGGTGGAGGACACATGTATGAAGCCTGGAAAATCAAAGTGTTTCATTCCTGAAGCCACAGTGATTGGTTCAGGGATGAACACAAGACCCAATTTGGTCCACTCAGAGCTAAAACTGGGACTTTGGCTGGAGTGATGAAAGTAAGTGCTTTGTGTCCCCTGGTTTTGGAGCTGTGGGGATATAAATCTGAAACTGCTGACGGCTATCCTGCCATCACAGGGGAAAACTTGCCAGAGAATAGAACCATCATTGAAGAAGGCAGAGCTAGAGATCAAACAAGACCAAGTCCCAATGACATCATTTGAATCCCTGGATCTAGCCATGCCTGAAGTCATCCATGTAGTTTATAGTTGAGGCTAGAAATTCAGTTCTTGGCTTCTTCCAAATTGGGTTGAGTTTTTGACAGTTGTAACTGAGTCCTGAGGCTGTGGTCTTCCACATTTTTAAGATGTCTCTTCCTTGGTAAAATGGGCCTCAGAAAAGAACTAAAGTGGAAAACAGCTGGTCCTCAGGCTCCTCCAGGCTTTGCCAAGGAAGAGTTTCAATCACAGAAGAATCAGGCTTCCACATTAGGAAAAACTATAAGGTAAAATCAAGGAGAAACTCATTGTTTCTTGTTTTCTGTTTTGAGAGGGTAAAGAACAGATGAATGCCATTACAATTACTAATATATTTCTCTTCATTTATTCAACAAATATTTATTGAGCACTTTCCATGTGCTAAGAAGTATGTTAGGCCCTGGAGATATAACATTGAGTAATAACAGATCAGATTCTTATTAAGAGCTTACTATGTGTCAGAAACTGTTCTAGGAACTTTATGCTTATTAATTTTATTTGCCCCTTCTATCTACCCTATCAAGCAGATAACTATTGCTATCTCCCAGTTTATAGATGAGGAAACTGAAGCACAGCGAGATTGTTAGGAAGGAGCCTTGAACCACACTGCCATAGTCCTTACTCGCTGTAAGCGCATGGTGGTTTCTACGAAGGACCATCCCCAAAGTCTCTTAGGCTCTCTGCTCTGAATTAGAATTCAGTTTAACAAAGTCTGACTTTGACTTGAACTACAGCATCACCTGTTGAATTCCAGGCACTGCTCAACTTACCTTTGGGAAATTAGTCTATTAGCTATTAAGATGTGTGACCCAGGGTGGGGAAGGGAGAGTAAAAGGTCACTTAGAAACACAGTTTAGGGCTTCCCTGGTGGCACAGTGGTTGGGGGTCCACCTGCCAATGCAGGGGACGCGAGCTCGTGCCCCGGTCCGGGAAGATCCCGCATGCCGCGGAGTGGCTGGGCCCATGAGCCATAGCCGCTGGGCCTGTGCGTCCGGAGCCTGTGCTCCACAACGGGAGAGGCCACAGCAGTGAGAGGCCCACGTACCGCAAAAAAAAAAAAAGAAAGAAAAAAAAAAAGAAAAGAAACACAGTTCAGTCTGATGGTTAAGAGCACAGTTCAGGGACTCATCCTAGATACTGGGTTCAAATGTCTACTCTGCCATTTTCTAGCTGTGTGACCTTGCAGAAGTTACTGACCCTCTCTGAGCTTCTGTCTCTTCATCTTGGAAATTGGGTTAATGATTCCAATTCATCTGGTGGTTGCACAACTGGAATAAAGTAGTGAAGTGCCTGGGGCCGAGTCAGCACCCAGTAAATGCTGGTTGTTATAACTCTTCCTCTTTGGCTCCCATCTCCCTGTTTGTTACTGGAGGAATTGGGCAAGATGCTCTCTGAGGTCTCTACTGGCGTATGTTTGTGTGACTAGAGTTTTCCAAATGCTAATTTGGGAATGGCAGATTCCCACTGTCATGGTTTTTCTTCTTAAAGAATTATTTTCTGTTGTGTCTTTGTAAAAATTGGGCTTTTTGTGCTAGTTTGCAGCCACAGGAGCTTTAAGCCTTTCATGTGACATCATAAGTTGGTGCCCATAAAAGCAATGAAACACCATATACCAAAGCAGTGAGGAAGAGAATTCCAGGGGCCGATGGCCCTAATCCAAATCTGGACATTCTCTAGGGGAGGGGGGTGTTGGCTTCCCATTCCTTGACTCCTCTAACAGCTCTGGAGACACTCCCACCCCCAAGCTAGAGGATGTGGCATTGGAGGGGGGCATGGAGTGAGGAAGAGCAGGGGAGGGGAAAGGAAAGACAGCAGGACGGGGAGGGGTGTGGAGAGGGGAAAGGGATGGAAAGGCTAGAAGTCAACTAGGAGAATACAGAGAAAGAAGAGCTGGGCAGGCAAATTGAGGAAGTCAGCTCAGACCTCACCATGAAATATTCAATTTCTTCTGGTAGAACTTGATTTCAAACATGTCCTACTGGGATAATGACAGGATTGGTTCAAGATGGCGGAGTAGAAGAACATGCTCTCACTCCCTCTTGTGAGAGCACCGGAGTCACAACTAACTGCTGAAAAATCATCGACACAAAGACACTGGAACTCACCAAAAAAGATACCCCACATCCAAAGACAAAGGAGAAGCCACAATGAGAGGGTAGGAGGGGCGCAATCACAATAAGATCAAATCCCATAACTGCTGGGTGGGTGACTCACAGACTGGAGAACACTTATACCACAGAAGTCCACCCACTAGAGTGAAGGTTCGGAGCCCCATGTCAGGCTTCCCAACCTGGGGGTCTGGCAATGGGAGGAGGAATTCCTAGAGAATCAGATTTTGAAGGCTAGTGGGATTTGATCGCAGGACTCTGACAGGACTGGGGAAAAGAGGGATTCCACTCTTGGAGGGCACACACAAAGTAGTGTGCACATCAGGACCCAAGGGAAGGAGCAGTGACCCCATAGGAGACTGAACCAGACCTGCCTGCTATTGTTGGAGGGTCTCCTGCAGAGGCGGGGGGTGGCTGTGGCTCACCATGAGGACAAGGACACTGGCAGCAGAAGTTCTGGGAAGTACTCCTTGGCTTGAGCCCTCCCAGAGTCCGCCATTAGCCCCACCAAAGAGCCCAGGTAGACTCCAGTGTTGGGGTGCCTCAGGCCAAACAACCAACATGGAGGGAACCCAGCCCCACCCATCAGCAGTCAAGTGGATTAAAGTTTTACTGAGCTCTGCCCACCAGAGAAACAGTCAGCTATACCCACCACCAGTCCCTCCCATCAGGAAGCTTGCACAAGCCTCTTAGATAGCCTTATCCACCAGAGGGCAGACAGCAGAAGCAAGGAGAACTACAATCCTGCAGCCTGTGGAACAAAAACCACATTCACAGAAAGACAGACAAGATGAAAAGGCAGAGGGCTATGTACCAGATGAAGGAACAAGATAAAACCCCAGAAAAACAACTAAATGAAGTGGAGATAGGAAACCTTCCAGGCAAAGAATTCAGAATAATGATAGTGAAGATGATCCAGGACCTCGGAAAAAGAATGGCGGCGAAGATCGAGAAGATGCAAGAAATATTTAACAAAGACCTAGAAGAATTACAGAACAAACAAACAGAGATGAACAATACAATAATTGAAATGAAAACTACACTAGAAGGAATCAATAGCAGAATAACTGAGGCAGAAGAACAGATAAGTGACCTGGAAAACAGAATGGTGGAGTTCACTGCTGTGGAACAGAATAAAGAAAAAAGAATGAAAAGAAATGAAGACACCCTAAGAGACCTCTGGGACAACATTAAACACACCAACATTTGCATTATAGGGGTGCCAGAAGGAGAAGAGAGAGAGAAAGGACCCGAGAAAATATTTGAAGAGATTATAGTCGAAAACTTCCCTAACACGGGAAAGGAAATAGCCACCCAAGTCCAGGAAGTGCAGAGAGTCCCATACAGGATAAACCCAAGGAGAAACACACCGAGACACATAGAAATTAAATTGGCAGAAATTAAAGACAAAGAAAAATTATTGAAAGCAGCAAGGGAAAAATGACAAATAACATACAAGGGAACTCCCATAAGGTTAACAGCTGATTTCTAGCAGAAACTCTACAAGCCAGAAGGGAGTGGCATGATATATTTAAAGTGATGAAAGGGAAGAACCTACAAGCAAGATTACTCTACCCAGCAAGGATCTCATTGAGATTCGATGGAGAAGTCAAAAGCTTTACAGACAAGCAAAAGCTAAGAGAATTCAGCACCACCAAACCAGCTCTACAACAAATGTTAAAGGAACTTCTCTAAGTGGGAAATACAAGAGAAGAAAAGGACCTACAAAAACAAACCCAAAACAATTAAGAAAACAGTCATAGGAACATACATACCATAATTACCTTAAACGTGAATGGATTAAATGCTCCAACCAAAGGACACAGGCTTGCTGAATGGATACAAAAACAAGACCCATATATATGCTGTCTACAAGAGACCCACTTCAGACCTAGGGACACATACAGACTGAAAGTGAGGGGATGGGAAAAGATATTCCATGCAAATGGAAATCAAGAGAAAGTAGGAGTAGCAGTACTCATATCAGATAAAATAGACTTTAAAATGAAGACTATTACAAGAGACAAAGAAGGACACTACATAATGATCAAGGGATCAATCCAAGAAGAAGATATAACAATTGTAAATATTTATGTGCCCAACATAGGAGCACCTCAATACACAAGGCAAACGCTAACAGCCATAAAAGGGGAAATCCACAGTAACACAATCATAGTAGGGGCCTTAAACACCCCACTGTCACCAATGGACAGATCATCCAAAATGAAAATAGATAAGGAAACACAAGCTTTAAATGATACATTAAGCAAGATGGACTTAATTGATATTTATAAGATATTCCATCCACGAACAACAGAATTCACTTTCTTTTCAAGTGCTCATGGAACGTTCTCCAGATAGATCATATCTGGGGTCACAAATCAAGCCTTGGTAAATTTACGAAAATTGAAATCCTATCAAGTATCTTTTCCAAGCACCAAGCTATGAGATTAGATATCAATTACAGGAAAAAATCTGTAAAAAATACAAACACATGGAGGCTAAACACTGCATTACTAAATAACCAAGAGATCACTGAAGAAATCAAAGAGGAAATCAAAAAATTGCTGGAGACAAAAGACAATGAAAACACAACGATCCAAATCTATGGGATGCAGCAAAAGCAGTTCTAAGAGGGAAGTTTATAGCTATACAACCTACCTCAAGAAACAACAAACATCAGAAATAAACAATCTAACCTAACACCTAAAAGAACTAGAAGGGCTTCCCTGGTGGTGCAGTGGTTGGGAGTACGCCTGCCGATGCGGGGGGTGCGGGTTCGTGCCCTGGTCCGGGAGGATCCCACGTGCCGCGGAGCGGCTGGGCCCTTGGGCCGTGGCCCCTGGGCCTGCGCGTCCGGAGCCTGTGCTCCGCGGCGGGAGAGGCCACAGCGGTGAGAGGCCCGCGTACCACAAAGTTTGTAGAAAGAAGGAAATCATAAAGATCAGAGCAGAGATAAATGAAATAGAAACAAAGAAAACAATAGCAGAGATCAATAAAACTGGAAGCTCGTTCTTTGAGAAGATAAACAAAATTGATAAACCGTTAGCCAGACTCATCAAGAAAAAGAGGGAGAGGACTCAAATCAAAAAAATTAGAAATGAAAAAGGAGAAGTTACAACAGACACCGCAGAAATACAAAGCATCCTAAGAGACTACTACAAGCAACTCTATGCCAATAAAATGGACAACCTGGAAGAAATGGACAAATTCTTAGAAAGGGATAACCTTCCAAGACTGAACCATGAAGAAATGGAAAATATGAACAGACCAATCACAAGTAATGGAATTGAAACTCTGATTAAAAATCTTCCAACAAACAAAAGTCCAGGACCAGATGCCTTCACAGGTGAATTCTATCAAAATTTGGAGAAGAGCTAACACCCATCCTTCTCAAACTCTTCTAAAAAATTGCAGAGGAAGGAACACTCCCAAACTCATTCTATGAGGCCACCATCACCCTGATACCAAAACCAAAGATACTACAAATAAAGGAAACTACAGACCAATATCACTGATGAATATAGATACAAAAATCCTCAACAAAATACTAGCAACCAGAATCCAACAACACGTTAAAAGGATCATACACCATGCTCAAGTGGGATTTATCCCAGGGATGCAAGGATTCTTCAATATATGCAAATCAATCGATACACCATATTAACAAACTGAAGAATAAAAGCCATATGATCATCTCAATAGATGCAAAAAAACCTTTTGATAAAATTCAACACCCATTTATGATAAAAACTCTCCAGAAAGGGGGCATAAAGGGAACCTATCTCAGCATAATAAAGGCCATATATGAGACGCCCACAGCAAACATCATTCTCAATGGTGAAAAACTAAAAGCATTTCCTCTAAGATCAGGAGCAAGACGAGGATGTCCACTCTCGCCACTGTTATTCAACATAGTTTTGGAGGTCCTAGCCACAGCAATCAGAGAAGAAAAAGAAATGAAAGGAATACAGATTGGAAAAGAAGAAGTAAAACTGTCACTGTCTGCAGATGACATGATACTCTACATAGAGAATCCTAAAGATGCAACCAGAAAACTACTAGAGCTAATCAATGACTTTGGTAAAGTTGCAGCATACAGAATTAATGCACAGAAATCTCTTGCATTCCTATACACTAATGATGAACAATCTGAAAGAGAAATTAAGGAAACACTCCCATGTACCATTGCAACTAAAAGAATAAAATACCTAGGCATAAACCTACCTAGGGAGACAAAAGACCTGTATGCAGAAAACTATAAGACAGTGATGAAAGAAATTAAAGATGATGCAAACAGATGGAGAGATATACCATGTTCTTGGATTAGAAAAATCAATATTGTGAAAATAACTGTACTACTCAAAGCAATCTACAGATTCAAAGGAACCTCTATCAAAGTACCAATGGCATTTTTTACAGAACTATAACAAAGAATCTTAAAATTTGTATGGAGACACAACAGACCCCGAATAGCCAAAGCAATCTTGAGGGAAAAAAATGGAGCTGGAGTAATCAGACTCCCTGACTTCAGACTATACTACAAAGCTGCAGTAATCAAGACAATACGGTACTGGCACAAAAACAGAAATATAGATCAATGGAACAGGATAGAAACCCAGAGATAAACCCACGCACCTATGGTCAACTAATCTATGACGAAGGAGGCAAGGATATATAATGGAGAAAAGACAGCCTCTTCAATAAGTGGTGCTGGGAAAACTGGAGAGCTACATGTAAAAGAATGAAATTAGAACACTCCCTAACACCATCCACAAAAATAAACTCAAAATGGATTAGAGGGGCTTCCCTGGTGGCGCAGTGGTTGAGAGTCCGCCTGCCGATGCAGGGGACACGGGTTCGTGCCCCGGTCCGGGAAGATCCCACATGCCGCGGAGCGGCTGGGCCCGTGAGCCGTGGCCGCTGGGCCTGCGCGTCCGGAGCCTGTGCTCCGCAGCGGGAGAGGCCACAACAGTGAGAGGCCCGTGTACCGCAAAAAAAATTAAAATAAAATAAAATGGATTAGATACCTAAATGTAAGACTGGACACTATAAAACTCTTAGAGGAAGACATAGGAAGAACATTCTTTGACATAAATCACAGCAAGATATTTTTTGATCCACCTCCTAGAGTAATGGAAATAAAAACAAAAATAAACAAATAGGACCTAATGAAACTTAAAAGTTTTTGCACAGCAAAGGAAACTACAAACAAGACGAAAAGACAACCCTCAGAATGGGAGAAAATATTTGCAAACGAATCAATGGACCAACAATCTCCAAAATATATAAACAGCTCAATATTAAAAAAACAAACAGCCCAATCCAAAAATGGGCAGAAGACCTAAATAGACATTTCTCCAAAGAAGACATTCAGATGGCCAAGAAGCACATGAAAAGCTGCTCAACATCACTAATTATTAGAGAAATGCAAATCAAAACTACAATGAGGTATCACCTCACACTAGTTAGAATGGGCTTCATCAGAAAATCTACAAACAACAAATGCTGGAGAGGGTGTGGAGAAAAGGGAACCCTCTTGCACTGTTGGTGGGAATGTAAATTGATGCAGCCACTGTGGAGAACAGTATGGAGGATCCTTAAAAACTAAAAATAGAACTACCATACGACCCAGCAATCCCACTACTGGGCATATACCCAGAGTAAACCATAATTCAAAAAGGCACACGCACCCCAATGTTCACTGCATCACTATTTACAATAGCCCGGACTTGGAAGCAGCCTAAATGCCCATCGACAGATGAATGGATAAAGAAGATGTGGTACATATATACAATGGAATATTACTCAGCCATAAAAAGGAACGAAATTGGGTCATTTGTAGAGACGTGGATGGATCTAGAGACTGTCATACAGAGTGAAGTAAGTCAGAAAGAAAAAAACATATCATATATTAACGCATATATGTGGAACCTAGAAAAATGGTACAGATGAACCAGTTTGCAGGGCAGAAATTGAGACACAGATGCAGAGAACAAATGTATGGACACCAAAGGGAGTAAGTGGTGGTGAGGGGAGTGGTGGTGTGATGAATTGGGAGACTGGGATTGACCTATATAAACTAATGTGTATAAAATGGATAAGTAATAGGAACCTGCTGTATAAAAAAATAAATAAAATTCAAAAAAATAAAATAAAATGTCCTGTTGGAAACCATGGAACATATCCCAAAATAGGAGACTATATGGGGTTGAGGAAGAATTAATGACCATAGAATGCTCCTTAAGAGCAAAAGTGTCATAATACCATTGACCTTATTTTCTACTCTGCAGGTCTTTTACATACCATGATTTATTTTATTGTTGAAATAAAAAACCAAATCCAATGCAAACACAAAAATAAGTGAAAAAGACTAAATGGCTATACTCCTCAGAGATACCCTCTCCAATGGGATAACGGTTCCTTCCTTCATTCACTTATTCATTGCTTTATCTACCAATCACTCATTGGGTTTCTACTCTGTGCCATGACCCAAGTTAGATGGTAGGGATTCAGAGATAACTAAGACACAGTTCCTGCCCTATGAAGAGTGAAAATGCAGTGCCAGCTTTGACACTCCTCCCCTCTAGAGGTGGGGGACCATATCCCTTCCCCTTGAATCTTATCTGGTCTTAATGACTCACTTATAACCAATAAAATGAAGTGGAAGTAGTGTATAAGGTTAAGTTATAAAAGGTGATAACAGCTTACACCTTGCTTTGTTTAAAAATTAATTTATTTTTGGCTGCGTTGTGTCTTCGTTGCTGCACGCGGGCTTTCTCTAGTTGTGGTGAGCGGGGGCTTCTCTTCGTTGCGGTACGTGGGCTTCTCATTCCAGTGGCTTCTCTTGTTGTGAAGCACAGGCTCTAGGCACGTGGGCTTCAGTAGTTGTGGCACGCAGACTCAGTAGTTGTGGTGCACGGGCTGAGGTGCTCGGCGGCATGTGGGATCTCCCCGGACCAGGGCTCAAGCCCGTGTCCCTTGCGTTGGCAGGCAGATTCTTAACCACTGCGCCACCAGGGAAGTCCCCTGCCTTGCCTTCTGAAGCATTCACTCTTAGAGCCTTGAACTGCCATGAAAGAAGTCCCGCCATCATGAGACCACCATGGTGTGAGGAACCCCAAGCAGTTACACAAAGAGGCCATATGTATATGTTCTGATAAACAGATGTCCCAGCCAACAGCCAGGATCAACTGCCAGATGTGAGTGAAGATCCTCCAGGTGATTCTAGCCCCCAGCCATTCAGTCACCTGTAGCAACTGAATCTTCCTAACTTAGGTCCCAAACAACATGGAGCAGAGGCAAGCCATCCACTGTGCCCTGTTTGAATTACTGACTCGAGAGTCCATCCATGGGCATAGTAAGTATTGCTTTATGTCACTAAGGCTTGGGATAATTTGTTATACAGTAGTAGTAATTGGAACACTTTCTAGTGATTGTTAAAGCCCCAAATAAACCTGAAAACACAGTTATTAAATTAAACCACCATGATCGTCATCCCCAGAGGTGTTCATCACTCACCCATTTGTGATATTCACCAGTGCTTACAAAGAACATTTTATTTTATTTTATTAGTTTATTTTTATTGGGGTATAGTTGCTTTACAATGGCGTGTTAGTTTCTGCTGTACAACAAAGTGAATCAGCTATATGTATACATATATCCCCTTCCTCTTGGACCTCCCTCCCACCCGACCCCCCACCATCCCACCCATCTAGGTCACCACAAAGCACCGAGCTGAGCTCCCTGTGCTATACGGCAGGTTCCCACTAGCTGTCACAAACAGCATTTGAAAGAGAGTTACTGTCTTCAGGAAGTTGACAGCCTGAGATGGGCAGACCCACCCAAGGGGCATAACGCTTGAGAACCAGAGTGTGTTAAAGGGACTAAAAATCTGGCCCTTCAACTTTTATCAAGTTGTGGCTTTATTTTTCAGTTTTAGATCTGTAACCCAGTTGATCCAGTTGGCATTGGCATTTGTACATGGTGTGTAAGGGGCAAAGACACATCATGGTTTACGTATGGCTATCCCATTTATCCAGCACCATTCTTTGCAAAGACTGTACTTTTCCCACTGCTCTACTGTGAATCATTTATCATAAATCAAGTGCTCACGTACATGTTCTGGATACTTTATTCTGATCCATTGATCTATTTGATTTTCTGGGTGCCAAAACCCACAATGTTTTATATATTAGAGAACTGTAATAAAGCATAATTTTTAAGAGTAAAAAAGAACAAGTTTATCAATGCAACTGCCTAAAAATGACAATGAAAGCCCTTCTTATACCACGATTCAGAAATATGCCAACTACTTAATTGGCACTTAATCAATTTCATATTCTACCAGTCGATCTTAGGCCCCGGATACCCACCTTTGATAACCATGCATGAAAGAAAATATGATTCCACCATAGCCTCATAGAATGCTAAATCTGAAGGAGGTCTACAGATCGGCTGGTCCAACTCATACACAATTATTGAGATCCAGAAAATTGAGTGCCTTTTCCAGGGCAGCACAGCTAGTTAGTGGCCAAGTGCCAGGGGCCAGGGCCCCTATCTCTGGACATCAGGGGAAGCATGGTACTCAGGGTGGCATCATGTAGAAGTGCCAAACACAGACCATGGGGTCTGATAGAACTGGTAAGAATCGCAGCTCTGCTCCGTACTGACGGTGTGAGTATGGCCAAGTTACCTAACTTCACTGAGCCTCTGATTTCTCATCTGTAAAATGGGGGATAATTATGAAACTTACCAACCAGGGTTCATTATGGGCGTTCACTGAGTTGATGCCCAGAAAGTACATAGCATCTTGCCTGGTCCAGTTTGTAGTAAGCACTTACAAAGTCCAGATCTCTCAAGAATGAAGCATTCTGGTCTGTACCTTAAAGAAGTGGACTCTAAGCCGAGTGAAGAGGTTTGCTTAATTATTTTCTAGTTTGAGGATGATCAAAGGTTGTCCAGGCCGGCACTGCCACCAGCCCTCTGGGAGAAGTAAGTGGCTGCCGGCCTCACTTGAGTACCTGTGAGGTTACTGCATACACACCTCTCTTCCCTGAATACCAACAGATAACTCCTTGGCTTTTCCCTTCTGAGACATTTCCCTCCACCTGTGAATGATGGTTCAAGTCCTCCAGGCATAATGCACCTCGATCTGATTCCTTCCCCTCTTGATTCTCCTTGTCACCCCTCAGAGTTGAGGGCTCTCTGTGGATGTCTGTAAGGGGCTGTGATGTCATCAGCTTTCTGGCAGCCCTGGCAGCCTGCTCCTGCCAGGGAGCCGCACAATGCACCCTTGGGGCAATAAAAGTCCACCTGCTCAGCTTTGGCATCTGCCACCTCAGAGCACCCTGGTGACCTCACATCCTGGGGCAACCTCCAGAGCTCAGCTATACATCAAGGGAGAGAACTGCGGGGGCCCCAAAACAGAAGCAGTTGAGAGGACAGCACAAGCGAACATTCCCATCCAGGTGTGTGGAGCAGATCTTACACCAGGAATGGTATCAATTACTGGAGAGAAAGGGTTAAATCTCCTTTGGGCTTTCTGAGGCCCGGGCGGGCGTTCACAAGCATTTCTTACAGATGTACGGTGTTCCAGGCATTCTCTCAAGCCCACAAGTAGGGTACAAAGATGAACAAAATGGCGACATCCCTGCTGTCTATGCACTCACAGTCTTCTGGGAGAAGCCAGACTCAGAAACCATGACAGCATAGCGTGCTCAGTACTGAATTTGCTGCGCGTGTGCCAATAGCAAGGTACGCAGGAGACGCGGCTGTTGGTGCTGTTGGAGGTAGACGGAGGGGCGAGCAAGTCTTCATGGAAGAGGTGCCGTTCTAAGTGGGTGCTCGACAATGACTGGGGGTTGGCTAAAGGGATAAGTGAAATTCAGGCCTAAGGAGGAGCATGTGCAAAAGAGGACAGCAGTCTGAAAGAACACAGGGTGTTTGGGGGAGTCCAAGCTACCTGCTGGGAAGGGGAGGACGTGGCGGAAAAGGAGGGTGGAAGGCTGGTTTGGAGCCAGACTTGAGAGCCCTTGGCTGCATATATAATCCGAAGTTTGTCCTTTATTTCATAGGCATAGTGGAGCTACTGACGATCATTGAGCAGGGGAGTGATAGGCAGTCTTGTATTTCAGAAGGACAACGCTGCTCCCAGCATGGAGGGTGAAGCAGAGAGGCCTGACCTAAATGCAGGGAGAGCATTCAACGGGCTCTGGCTTCATCTAGGCTGGACGAGATGGGATCTTCCGTGTGGCCAGGCCCCTCGGGGCAGGGGCTGGCAGAGTTCTATCTAGCAACAGCCTGACCAGAGTTAACTTACGCACATTCCTTCCATATTCCCCAGACCCTGACTAGCAGTTAGTGCTCCATATACATTTGTTAAAAGAATGCACAAATGTGGGATGTCCTGTCCCCCAAGGATTCCCCACGGTGTGGATCAGCAACCTCGCGAGACCCCAAATTGTGCTGGGATCTTGACCTGCTGACGTAGAGCACGGAAGGTTCAGTCTGCAACAGGGCACACCGGGACTGCTGTGGCTCTGCTCCTGTCACTCTAGGTAGCAAAAGGCTCATAATTTAGGAGGAGCAATGGAAACAGGCTATCACGGTTACTCATCATCCACAGGTTTTGCACGGAGGTCAGCAAAAAGGGAGCAGAAATCAGTCAGATGATTTAGACAATCACACCAAAATGCTACAGATACAGGGGTTTGCTGGCCTCCACACTTGTCTCTTACAGTGCCAGGGTCCATTCAGAGCTGTTAGATCACCTTTGTGTCTTTTACATCCCGAGGGGTGCCCTCAGACAGAAACTCACATGCAAGTTGGTTATTTGGAAGGAGGTCCCCGGAAACACTGGTTGGAAAGTGGAGGAGTGAGAAGAGAAGGGAAGGGAGCCACAGCTGCATGTGATAAGAAGCAAGTGCCCATCACGGGTTCTTGGATATCAACCCCAGCAGGGACCTCTTGGGGAGAGTGTTGAACACGTTCCAGAGTTATCCCACCAGTGGGATGAGGAAGCTGGGGTATTTCTCCGCCAACTCCCCACCTGTCATTGTTTGAGGGCTGCTCTCAGGGGGACTAACTCTCCAGCACTTCCGTCTTGCCCTGAGCACCAGCTACGTGTGTTCTCGTAGATAGTTACAGGCGTTTGCAGCAAGCAGCCTGGGGTGTGTAGAGGGAGCAGGACGATGTTTGGAGGTGCCAAGAGGGTCTGTTAGGTGCTTAGAACCACAGGGAGGGCATCCAGGCTCACCCTCGGGAGGTGCTGCAGTCCTGAGCTGAGAGAGGAAAGGGGGCGTGCTAAACACTGAGGCTTAATGGAAATGCATTGAGTTTTCATATGGGGTATTGAGGTGCACGTGTCAGGAGGCTGAATTTTTAAAAAGTTATCTTTGTGTCTCATTCAAAGTACAAATCACATTGTCCCTTGGGCTTCAGCATCTTTTCCAGCTTGTAGGGGGGTGGGAAGTAGGGTAATACCATTACATGGCATGGCTGGGGGGTAGGCTTTAGTATCCCCATAATTAACTTCCTCCAAAGCCACACTTTTGGGGGAGCTGCTTGGTCAATACGTTTATTACTGTCTTTATCTGAAAAATCTTCATAGAAAAGTGTGGTTTGGTTTACTAGCTCTCAGCAGCCCATTCCTGCGCTCCGAGGAAGCTTGCCCTCTTCTGAGCTACCTGATCTTTGTTCTGGGCAAGAGACCTTTGGGGGTGGTTCCTCTTCTTTTTAACTTCTTTCTTAGGCTTCTTATCATAGACTGGATTCTCTCATATAGCAGCGTGAGCTTTCTTATGCATCTCTCCATCATGTCTGGAGTTTTGTTCTTTATGTATTAAGAAAATTGTTTCTTATAAGCATCTTCATCTTCAATTAGGTAATGCATATCATCTGCAACTTTTTTAAACATCTTTATTGGAGTATAATTGCTTTACAGTGGTGTGTTAGTTTCTGCTTTATAACAAAGTGAATCAGCTATACATATATCCCCATATCCCTTCCTTCTTGCGTCTCCCTCCCTCCCACCCTCCCTATCCCACCCCTCTAGGTGGTCACAAAGCACCGAGCTGATCTCCCTGTGCTATGTGGCTGCTTCCCACTAGCTATCTATTGTACGTTTGGTAGTGTATATATGTCCATGCCACTCTCTCACTTTGTCCCAGCTTACCCTTCCCCCTCCCCGTGTCCTCAAGTCCATTCTCGAGTAGGTCTGTGTCTTTCTTCCCGTCCTGCCCCTAAGTTCTTCATGACTTTTTTCTTTTTTAGATTCGTATATATGTGTTAGCATACAGTATTTGTTTTTCTCTTTCTGACTTAACTTCACTCTGTATGACAGACTCTAGGTCCATCCACCTCATTACAAATAACTCAATTTCGTTTCCTTTTATGGCTGAGTAATATTCCTTTGTGTATATGTGCCACATCTGCTTTATCCATTCATCTGTCGATGGACACTTAGGTTGCTTCCATGCGCTGGCTATTGTAAATGGAGCTGCAATGAACATTGTGGTACATGACTCTTTTTGAATTATGGTTTTCTCAGGGTATATGCCCAGTAGTGGGATTGCTGGGTCGTATGGTAGTTCTAGTTTAGTTTTTTAAGGAGCCTCCATAGTGGCTGTATCAATTTACGTTCCCACCAACAGTGCAAGAGGGTTCCCATCTGCAACGTTTTGACCCATGATGTGCTTCCAGTGTACTTCTGTGTTGAATGCCTTGTTTTCTGAATCATAACCAGGGAACCATTTGGTACTGTGAGGGATAGACAAGCCTCCGTCCACAGCGTCCTTCAGGCCCTACTTTATTTCTAGTAGTAAATCTAGCAAGCCCTGCATCCAGATAGCAGGTGAAGGCACCAGGTTGACCATCAATGTTTTCCACATTGTATTCATCGCTGGGTACCTCCACATGGCCTTCATAGATCTTGTCCATGCCAAACTGATTGAGAAGCCTTTGGGCCATCAGTGGACCGGTACAGTGTGCTGCAGCATAATTTGTCAGGCCAACCTTCACGCCATACTTTGGGAGTTCATGAGCATTAGCCGCCCAGACTGTCATATCCCCTTCTCTACGGGCATAAGCAATATGACAAATGATATCTCTGTTGGTTACATGAACTCATCCTGTATTTGGGTGTATTGTACTTCTTTTTATCCTGGATTACCAAGCATTTCCCAGCATAGTTATCAGTTTTACCCTCTTGTCTTCTTCTAAATTTCACTTGGTGTCTCTTGAAGTAGGTCTTATTCTTTACAACCTTAACAAACCCCATCCTGCGGAACAGAGACCTGTGTCCGCAGCTTGTCACAGACCTGCAGCCTCCAAAGCCACTGTGAACAAACACGCAGGTACCGTGGAGCAGCTAGGTGACTGCTCGCCAGTGCAGCCAGACGTGTCTCCTGGCCCCCCTCCGACCCTGTAGAACACAGTGCCGTGCCACAGCCTAAGACATTCCAGAGCTGCCACTCCTCAGAAACTTTGGACCAGTGCTGGGCAAACCAGTGAGACTTAGGATCACCTGGGGCATGTGTTTAAAAGGCAGTTCCTGGGCCGTACTCCTGAGGTGCTGATTCGGGAGGTCTGGCGTAGGACCTAGGAATCTACATTTTAGACCAGACTCCCAGGTGATTCAAAATAAGGTCCAGGGGCTTCCTTGGTGGCGCAGTTGTTGAGAGTCCGCCTGCCGATGCAGGGAACGTGGGTTCGTGCCCTGGTCCGGGAGGATCCCACATGCTGCGGAGCGGCTGGGCCCGCGGGCCGTGGCCGCTGGGCCTGCGCGTCCGGAGCCTGTGCTCCGCAACGGGAGAGACCACAACAGTGAGAGGCCTGCGTACCGTAAAAAAAAAATAAAGAAATAAATAAAAAAAAAATAAGGTCCAGAATGTTCAAAGAACAGAGGGTATGAAACCTTGTCTACAAACTGGGCAACAAGAGAAGATATCAGTAGACCCTAGTTAAAAACATAGGGTTGGTGGGGGGGAATCCTGCAAGTTTAGCACTCGCTTACCTTGGGTGAATATTCCTACCTCCTACCCGCGTGCTTGCTTCTTGGGGAAAAGGGACTTTGTGTGGTGGCTCCGTAGTCCTCCACACTCCTTCCAGATGAACGTGATACACTCACGTCCGCTCTATTAAAAGACACTAAGCAGAGCTTCCCTGGTGGCGCAGTGGTTGAGAGTCCGCCTGCCGATGCAGGGGACACGGGTTCGTGCCCCGGTCTGGGAAGCTCGCACATGCCGCGGAGCGGCTGGGCCCGTCAGCCATGGCCGCTGAGCCTGTGCGTCTGGAGCCTGTGCTCCGCAACGGGAGAGGCCACAACAGTGAGAGGCCCGCGTACCGAAAAAAAAAAAAAAAAAAGACACTAAGCAAACGGGGAAGCTCTATGTCAACCCTAGCTTAGAATTCAGGTCATTCCCAGCCTCTGAAGAGGAGACTAGACACCTTCATATGAATAATAAACTCTCTGGAGACCCTTCGTTCCACCCAGTAATTTTCAATTCTTGGGACAGGCATGAGCCACCGTCTCATATTTCCAGTCCTTTGCAGAGTCCTACAGGCCCCGCCCCCCGCAAAATTTTTCATTGCCCTGGCATTAACACGGTTTTGCTGGACCTAAACTCTCAGGAAGTATGAGTTGAGCTAGAGAAGAACTGCTTCTCAGTATATAAAGAAACAGGATCTCCTTAGTCCTATGCCATAAATTAGGCTGTTGGAAAGGAACATGGTAGCTCTTTTAAGTCACCAAGACATGGTTTGGAGCTGTAGTTATACAACAGGAGAAAGACAGCTACTTAATAAGTGTCATATGGGGGTTTCCGTTCAGCTTCTTCAGTCCACCGATTTGCTTCTATTCATTCCACGATGTCCATGATATGCTTGTACATTTGCATTCACGACCTAGTGTGAGCTCTTTACTTTTGCTTTCACTTTAAGCTGCGTCCATGAATTGCCCACAGATACTCAGATCTCTAAATCATAGGGTGAATTAAGGTCATGGATTAAATTAGGAATATGACATTGAAGGTGAATTTCTTAGAGTAGCTCTTTGTAATAATTTGAGGGGCTCCCAGGCCCATATGAAAAGTCCACAAAAGCAGTAGACCCTCTTCCCAGAAAAATACACCTATAGACAACGTTTTGCATATAATTGTATAGACCCCTCAGGTTAAGAATCCACAACTCATACCCAGAAAAAAAATAATCCCAATGAGATGTAAGAGGCTAGGGTGGGAGGGAGGGGAGGGGCAGAATAACGAAGAAGGGCAAGTCCCAGGTGAGCAGCCCCTGTGTTGGTTGAAGTGACATAACACTAGCTGCTGTAACAAACAACTCTCCGAATTTAAGTGTCTTGACACATGATGGTCCTGGCCAGCGACTGAGTGACTTTCCCATGGCAAGTGAGGGACTCAGGGACTCAGGATTTCTTCTACCTTGTACTCTACCATCCCCCAGAGCCTCAGTCCTGTGCGAACAGCCAGCAGGAGGAGAAAAACCATGGATAAGGTACATTGACTTCTGCAAAGTCCCAGCCCAGAAGTGCTGCCTCTCACCTCCAGTCATATTTCATTGATGCGAACTGGTTACAAGGCCACATATGGGTGGAAATGGGGCTGGAGGATGTACGCCCTGTCAGGGTAACCATTTCCTACAACAACACCACGGAAAGGGGAGCATGAGCTTTTGGTAGGCAGAAAGCTATATCTCTCCCTAAGCATTGCATGCAAGTGAAATCAGGTTAAAATAAATGGCAAGGACGGCCTTGAGAGGGAAAAGAAGCCACCAAAAGACATTATGAAGCCCCAGGCATGTGTACAGTAGGGCAGCTGTGGCTCCACCTTACTGGTAGCAAGTAAGTGAGATTGCAGATAAATTGCCTTCCAGTCGCAGAACTTTCTAGAACCAGATGGTCTAGCCCCTCCTTCTCTCTAGCTCTATCCTTCTTTCATCCTACTTCTAAACAAAAGTGCCAGTTCGGGAGCAATTTCCCATTTATAATGTATGCTTTGTACCCATCCATCTGAACCAGAATTTGGTTGGTTAACTGAAAAAAAAAAAAGGTAGTTAAAACAGGGCATCATTGAAAAAATGGTATATACGAACTGTAGATATTTTATTTAAGTTAAAACATGTAAATATACATTCATTCACTAAACTTTTGTTGTATAGCCAAGTCATATTCTTTGAATATAAATCTGCTGATAGGAGTTACAGGTTTTCCTTCTCTCATGAACTGTCCCTAAAATGCACTGTCTATGATTTCCAGTTTTGAAAGTAGAGCAAGAATGTAAGACATTTGTGAAACAAGCTCAGTGCATAATCCTCCCAATTTTTTAATGATTTCCAATCTTTTACAGTTGTTTGGCACACACATAATTCAACAGTAATTTTTGTCTATTTTTAAATTGAAGTATAGTTAATTTATAATGTGTTAGTTTCTGGTGTACAGCAAAGTGATTCAGTTATATGTGTGTGTGTGTGTGTGTGTGTGTATTCTTTTTCATATTCTTTTCCATTATGGTTTATTACCGGATATTGAATATAGTTCCCTGTGCTGTACAGTAGGGCCTTGTTTGTATCTGCTAATCGCAAACTCCTAATTTGTCCCTCTCCCACCCCCTTTCCCCTTGGATAACCGTAAGTTTGTTTTCTGTCTGTGAGTCTTTTTCTGTTTCATAGATAAGTTCATTTGTATCATATTTTAGATTCCACATATAATAGATATTATATGGTATTTGTCTTTCTCTGTCTGACTTAGTATGATAATCTCTAGGTCCATCCATGTTGCTGCAAATGGCATTATTTCAATCTTTTTATGGCTGAGTAATATTCCATTGTGTATATACAAACCACACCTTCTTTATCCATTCATCTGTTGATGGGCATTTAGGTTGCTTCCATGTCTTAGCTATTATAAATAGTGCTGCTATGAACATTGGGGTGCATGTATCTTTTCGAATTAGGGTTTTCTCCAGATATATGCCCAGGAATGGGATTGCTGTCAACAGCTTATATGGCAACTCCATTTTTAGTTTTTTAAGGAATCTTCATACTGTTTTCCATAGTGTCTGCACCAATTTACATTCTCACCAACAGTGTAGGAGGGTTGCCTTTTCTCCACACCCTCTCCAGAATTTAATATTGCGGACTTTTTAATGATGGCCATTCTGACTGGTGTGAAGTGATACCTCATTGTAGTTTTTATTTGTATTTCTCTAATAATTAGCAATATTGAGCATCTTTTCATGTGCCTGCTGGCCATCTCTATGTCTTCTTTGGAGAAATGTCTATTTAGGTCATCTGCCTATATTTTTTAAAATTTTTTTTAATTTTATTTTTTTTGGCGGTATGCGGGCCTCTCACTGTTGTGGCCTCTCCCATTGCGGAGCGCAGGCTCAGTGGCCATGGCTCACGGGCCCAGCCGCTCCGTGGCATGTGGGATCTTCCCGGACCGGGGCACGAACCCGCGTCCCCTGCATCGGTAGGCGGACCCTCAACCACTGCGCCACCAGGGAAGCCCATCTGCCTATTTTTTGATTGGGCTGTTTTTTGTTATTGAGCTGTATGAGCTGTCTATGTATTTTGGAAGTTAAGCCCTTGTAGGTCTCATAATTTGCAAATATTTTCTCCAATTACGTAGGTTATCTGTTCATTTTGTTTATGGTTTCCTTTGCTGTGCAAAAGCTTATACGCTTGATTAGGTCCCAGTTTTTTATTCTTTCTTTTATTTCTATAGCCTTGGGAGACTAACCTAAGAAAACATTGCTATGATTTATGTCAGAGAATTCAAAAGCATTTTTAGCTACCCGTTACTATTACATCTTTCCAAAATTTTCAGCTTTGTTCCCATAGAAACGACTCCTTTTTGCATTCATATTTCATTAATTCACATGTTGTATAAAGCACTAAATTTTAATAAAAAGTACAACTGGAACGATCGTCATAAACTGGTTTGGAATCAAACACAGTCAACTCTTAGTAGGTGTAGGACCCAGCTATTGGGAGCAGAAGTGTATGCTCTATTAGACTGTGGCTGTGAGCATTCAGTGAGCCATGGACCTCAGTCTTTGTGTTTTGCAGAAGGAATAGGGCGCCTTGGCTTATTTGGTGTGGTCACCAGCCTCCAAGATGACCCACAATGAGTCTTGCCTTTTGGTATTCACACCCTCGTGTAGTCTTCTCCCACAGTGAACTCATGGTTGGAAGGTGTGACCATTAGAAAATGGCAAAGTGTGAGTTGTGTGACTGCTGAGCGTAGGTCCCAGAGGGTGTTGGGACTTCTGCCTTGGTGTCTGAGATCCCTCACTTTGGGAGGAGAGGCCATCATGCCAGCAGCACTGGCATCACCTGGGAGCTTGCTGGAAGCGGAGCATCTCATGCCCCACCTCAGGCATCCTGGCCAATCTGCCTCGCTCTTGTTTGCTTTAATAAGGCAAATTCATCAAAACCCAATGATGTTTTCACACTGCTTGAGGGTATAGATGTGGCTCCAGGGGAAAAATATACATTTTTTCTGATTGCGGCATACCTAGGACACATGGCTCCCGAGAGGGTGAGAAGGCAGACTGCTGCCTCCTGTTATGTACATCCTGAGGCTCTCCGTGGGGTGGCTGTGAGACAAGCCACTGTGAGCTGGAAGGCAGAATTTTTAAAGAGCAAACAGGAGACTGGAGAAGTCATTAATTATGTTATCACAAAAAATATTTGGTGCTTCTTCTTAACATTACAGCTACCGTGCTGCTGGTAATGCCCTTTTATTTGTCCAGGGCGGTTTGCTCCCATTAGATTAGATTAAGTGTCTCATCTAAGGCACAATAACAGATTTGGCCCCACGCTTTAGCTGCTGGCTGTGGTTGACTGATACCCAAGCTTTTGACTCCCTGCTGAGTATCTAAGCGGTACAAGCTGCAGTCAGTGCATTTAATCTACATAAAAAGAACACAAATTGCACATTAGCCCTTTTGAGTTCAGTAATCAGGTTCACACACACACACACACCTCTCTCCCTCCCCCCACCCCTGCTCTACTGGACAATTTGAGACACCCTTGTGTCACAAAAATTTTTTTCTGAGTCAGGTAAAAAGAAAAGTCTTTTGCATTTTAATTGCACTTGATCTGCTCATTGAATGACCCCTGTAATTTATATATTGTTCATAGTTAGTGCTTTCCGCAGTCCTGCTGTGCAGCTGATAACATAATTCACAGGCGCGCACCTTGGGCTCTGTGGGTAGTGGCTTGGCTTTTCCGTTCTTTCTGAGTTGGCGAAATTCTCTCGCTCGTCCTTCAGATTCAGGCGGCTGCAGCTGATGTCAGTCGCTGTCTGCTTGTGCAGGTGTAGCGAAAAGGCCACTCAGTGAGCCCCGGCCTTCTCCTTTGTTTACATTTAAAGATTGCCCTATCCTAGCCAGCCGCCTACACTGTTTGCAGACCAGCTGGCTGTTTGTGACGCAGCTTCCTCCAGACCCTCCCTGGATCCTGCAATGAATTGGCTTAAACTAGAGCTGTGAAAAGAACCCACAGACACGGGTATCATGCTCTCACAGGCTAACTACGGAGGCAGTGATATACGAGACAATCAGTAAATACGAAGGGCATAATAAATAGGGAATGCAGAGATGGCTTTTTTTTGGGTACATTAGATGGTTAGCTTTTGGGAAGTAGAGCCATGCTACCTTGTGATTTGGAAAATATTCTAAGCATTTAAGGCAAATCCGCGGGAAATCAAAGTTCAGTTTTTACAAAATGTTTAGGTGTTTAATCATTTTATTTGCTTTGTAGTCACATTGAAGCTGATTCCACACATTCTCCAGAAGGATAAATGACGGGGTTGAGTTGGATTATTTTGGCCCATCTCAGATTTTGCTTTAGTGGTTTTGCTCTCAGAAGGTTTGAGGGGTGAGAGGTTAGATCCTTGCCGCTCAGAGTATGGTCCGCCGTACATCTGCATCGTCCTCACCTGTGAGGTTCTTAGAAGTGCAGAATCTCAGGATCTGCATGCTGACGCGATCCCCAGGGGGCTTGCACCCACAGTTTGAGAAGCACTGAATTAGACAATCGGGTCTCAACCCTGGCTGCACATTCAAATCATCCAGAAACCTTTAAGAAAATACTAATGCCTGGACCCCAACCCCAGAGATTCTGATCTGATTGCTCTAGGGTAGAACTAGGCACTGAGAGTCTTTACAACCTACTCACATGATCTAACATGCAGCCAAGGGCCAGAATCACAGGATTATGCAAAACCTTAGAGGAGGATTCAAAACAAACAGTTCTAAGCCTAAATCAGTGCCCCACGGACATTCCCAAAATCCCCCCGCCCAGGCTCCCTGGGAACCGGCAGGATTTTCAGTACAACTTAACAAGTATTTCTTCAGTGCCTCTTATGGGTACATCTTGCTACACCCCAGAGGTCCACTCAGACAAGCCAGAAGGCAAAATCACCCTGTGAGCGAGACAGAATTTTCCGTAGAGTCCCCTGCGCTGCGATACTGAGAGATCACCCCCTGCGTCTTCTGACGGCTCCATGGGACTCAGAAGGTGGGTTCTCACGCAGCTCCAAAACATGTTCCTTTGTAGAAGTTGTAGGGCACACCAGTCTAGGTTCCTCAGAACCAGTTTCAAAGAATCCCAGTTTCATGGGAATGCATGATTTGCTCTTTTGACATCTTTTCTAGCATATGTTTAGCAAACTTGCTGATTTTTTTTTATTAGAAGAGAGGCATGTGGCCCTTTGGAAAGGATTTTGGAATGGAATCAGAAGACCTGGGTTCGAATTCTTATTTCACCATGAAGCAGTTTGTTATAATGTCTGAGATTCACGTTAAAATTCCTCGCCAGTTATGAGTGACACTGTGTGCCTCAAATTTAGGTTAAGCAATAACCCAGATGTGAATCAAGGATGAACACCCCAGGGCTGGTCTGCGGGCATTCTAAGCAGAGGGGCCCTCGTCCAGAGGCTGCGACTATATGCATTTCCGCTATTGAGATCACCGGGGTTTTGCTAATGAGCATAGCAAATGTCACAAAGAGGGTTTTTCTGTGAAATGAAGGACTTGTTAATTAGCATGATGAATGACCTCTCACTGGTGAAATCACATGAATTCAAGATATGTGGCCCTGCCCATATATTTTTGCAATACTCTCTACTCTTGCATGAACCAGGTAGAAGAGCCTAGTGACATCTATAGCTCGTACCCTTAGGGATGGCCCCCAAGAATTGAACCCTAAGTGGGCCCTTGCCCAACCATTGGTTAGGAGGATTTCTTATTGCCTGATGCTGGCTGTAATGAGAACATAATCCCTGTCATGCTGTGTTGTGGTGGTCGTGTCTATTTTTGAGTAAACCTCTCATGCAAGGCAATAGAATATGGTTTGAGAATTGCTTTCTTCATAACCTTGTCCTGAGGCTGCAGTGGAGTAGCTAGCTCTCATTCACTCAGACCTTTTCTGCTTTTACCATTAGCTACCAAAAATATTCTAATAGTTGAGAATGAACAAATAGGCATGAGTCAGCCGCAACCCAGTTGAGTGACCTTGCGTCTCACATCTAGCTGCTATATGTCTCTGGGTCTCAGTCATTTTATTAGAAAAAAACAAACAAAAAATAACTGGGAGGATCGTCCTAAAGATTTTTTTCTGGCTTAAGGTTCTAAATTAAAAAAAATTCTCACATGAGGAAAAGTCAAACAGACCAAGATACCCTATGCTGCTGTAGATGTTGCTTTTGAGTCCCCTGCGTCCCCCTGTTGGGCCCCCTCAGTTGCATCCCGTACCGTGTGACTCTGTTCAATAATCCCAAGCCCCTGGGAAACTTAGACCACGCTTGCCATTCTCTCTGCATGGTCCCAATTAAGTCTGTGGGCTGTAAATATGGAATTCTGACAAGGCTCTGAATGTTGCTAAGTTAATAGCAATTTCTGGCAAAAAGCAGAGTGGAGGAGATGATACTCTACAATTATCTCACTTAGCAGAGGCTCCTTTTATTCTGAGAAACACTGGCAGTGGGGTTGTTTCAATTGAACATTTTTCTTCAAGGGAACCTAGCAGTGGCGCTCATCTCTCAGTGTGTCTTAAATGAAGCATCGAGTCTGATAACCCCCAGGTAAGCCCCAGAAACTCCTGCTTGGTGCTTTGTGGGGTCAGTGAAGCTATTGCAAGAAGCAGACCCCAAATGGTGAGGCTCAGTCACTTGCTTGTTCCAGCAAAGGAAGAAAAGCATCTTGAACGGACCCGTTGGTAGATAGTTGTTCTTATTTCATCCTCCTAAACAGCCTTGGTATCTTTCTATTGTGGCTTCCCAAGGATTCCTGGCATGGAGCCTTTTATAGCTCCTAATGAAGCTATTGTACTATTTTCAGTCAAGATCTGTGGCGTGAAACAAAGAGGGGACTGACAGAGCTGTTTCCAGCGTAGTTATTGAAAATAATCTCAACCTATTGGGGCCAAAAATAACAGAGATCAAGACAAAGATCAAGCTATTGTTGCAATCTTGTGCAATAGCAGCTCCAATGAAAAAACGCTGGGCAGCAAACCAATGGAGACCATTCATCTCAAAGATTTTTCCTTAGAAAAATTCTTCGGGACCTCTGGCCCCCAGCTCTGAAGTTTTGTTTTGTGCTATCTAAATGTTTGTTGGGTTTCAGCTTTGTTATGTGTTTTCTAAAAGAACTTACCTTTCTCTTAAAAGACGGTATAAAGTGAAAGACGCATTAAGGGCTTCAAGTAGGTTGTGATTGCCTATTATTGTATCTGACTGTGTTTTAAATAATGGGAATATTAAAATGTGAGTAGCAGAAGTCTTGGTTAAAATGTCCATGAAAGATAACCAGGAAGGGTTGATGGGTACTTCCTTAAGGTGATTTGTATTTTTAAAATCTAGTATTTGGCTACTAATAAGTTCATTTGTCTGCAGTTTTATAAAACTAAAAAGAACACTTAGTCTGCTTCTTTGAAGGGGTCTAAATATAAAACCCCAGTGATCTTAATGTTTTCCTCAAACCAAATGCAGTGCTCCTTGAACTCAGGTCAAGACTTTTTCTTAGATAATACACGCACGCCATTGTTCGTAGCAGCACTGTTCCCAATAGCCAAGCGATGGAAGCAACCTAAATGTCCATTGACAGAGGAATGGATAAAGAAGATGTGGTACATATATATACAATGGAATACTACTCAGCCATAAAAAAGAATGAAATAATGCCATTTGCAGCAACATGGGCAGACCTAGAGATTATTATATTAAGTGAAGTAAGTCAGACAAAGACAAATACCATATGATATCACTTATATGTGGAATACAAAATATGACACAAATGAAATTATTTACAAAACAGAAACAGGCGCACAGACATAGAAAATAAACTTATGGTTACCCAAGGAGAAAGGGGTGGGGGAGGGATAAATTAGGAGTTTGGGATTAGCAGATACAAACTACTATATATAAAATAGGTAACCAACCAGGACCTACTGTATAGCACAGGGAACTATACGCAATATCTTGAAATAACCTATAGTGGAAAAGAATCTGAAAAAGAATACACACACACACACACACATATCACTTTGCTGTACACCTGAAACTGACACAACATTGTAAATTAACTATACTTCAATTAAAAAGAACACTATATATAAAATAAACAACAAAGACCTACTGTAGAGCACAGGGAACTATATTCAATATCTTGTAATAAACCATAATGGAAAAGAATATGAAAAAGAAAAAAATATATATATATATATAACTGAATCACTTTTCTGTGCACCAGAAACTAATACGACATTGTAAATCACCTATACTTCAATTAAAAAATAAATTAAAAATTAAAAAATAATTTTTCTTAGATAAACATTAAATGAGTATCCACTATACACCAATTACTGTGCTAGATTAGAAGTATACCCTCAAAAAATTGTAAGGAGGTACAGATACCCATTTGAGAACCACCAGCTACCACCCTGATTTTGAAATGCATGATCAAACTTTGAGCAATGGGAAGTGCTAATGAGAACCATCCCGTACCCTAAGAGACCAGTGGGAATGTGATGCAGATGCAGTGGCCTAGAGCTTGGAAGGAGGAGGGGTTGGAAGGCTCAGGGGTTCAGCTTCTGAATTCACCCCATTCTCATCTCTTCCCCCTTGTTCTTCTGTCTCTGAGGACATGGGTCTCTAGTCAGGAGTAAGTCAGTGGGTCATTGCATCGAATGTCTCAGCCACGGCTGTACTTCAGAATCATCTGTACAACTTAAAAAAAATACAGATTCCTCAACCCCTGCCCAGATTTCAGAATCAGAATTACTAGGGTGGGGCTAGGGATTCCACATTTTTAAAGCATTCCCCTCACACTTCTGATGCACATCCAGTGTTAAGACTTACTGGACAAAGAACCAATATATCCAGAACATTGTGTGCTAAAGGGCCAGGGAGCCATGAAAGAAATAGAAAGCCAGGTCCCAGCCTACGAATGATTTCTCACAACCAGAGGGGAACTTTAGGGAGAGAACAAGAAAATAATAGAGGAAGTGAAAGGAAAACAAGTAACCCAGAAGGAAGGCCGTGGGATTGTGCGCTATTTGCTGTTTCAGATGTTGGAAGTAGTATTTAAGCTTTTACACAAGCATCCTCACTGCTGATATTTGTAAGTCCTGAAACCAGAGTACAAATGGATGCCCAAATATATATCTAAATACTTAAAAGTTATAAAGCTAATAAACTGTTATTCAAAACATGTCCGTCCTCCTGCCTTGAGAAACACACCTTTGCAAGACCTGGAAGACCAGGTTTGAATTTAAAGTTATTGCACTTCTTGGAGTTCCGCGCTGGACCATAATGGCACGGGGAGAGGAAGCCTGGGTCACCAGCCTGTAGCTCACCCACCCATCTCTTCCCTCATAGACCCCACCTCCTGCTATAAGGAGCCTTGTGGGCACATGGACCAATGGGCTGGAGTTTCCACCTAAATTCTATTCGCACGTCCCTGCAAACAGCTACCCCATGGCCTTACCTCTAGCATATGGTATTCACACTGGCTACACAATCTGCCTTTGGGAGGAAGAACCCAGGGAAGAAGCCCATGCAGGTTCTGGAAGCTGGATTGAGCCATCTGGTCAGGGAACTCCAAGGTTCCTGTCACGTAAACCATGTTCTAGAAGATTTTGACCTTGCTGGCTCCTCCTACATCCTGCGGGAAGGGGCCCAGCCAGAGTGGGGTTCTTTAATGGTCAAGGCCAAGGATAGGGCCCCTCTTGATGGGATCAAAGAATAGCACTGTGTACAGGCAGGATAGTGGATGAGTCTTACAAACTATAGGCTTGGCCCACAGAAACATGAAAATCAGTGTGTGGAGAATAGCCCTAGAGAAAAATAAGTTTAAATTATTCTCCATACTTTTTGTCCCAGATGTGGGTTCAAATTTAGATCTACCAGCCACACTTGTCTCAGGGTTTTTAATCAGTTCGGATTAGGTTCAGATGGCAAGTAGCAGTAGCATTAGGTTCAGCCAAAAAAGAAAAAAAATAACAGTGACATAAACAAGACAGAAGTTTTTCTCTTTCACATAAATGTAAGCAATAAAGTCTACTGTAGCAACTCTAGAATCAGGGTCACAGGCTCCTTGTATTTTGATGCTCTGCCATCCTTAAGACTTGGTTTCTACTTTGTGGTCCAAAAATGGCTGCTCAAGCTCCACCCATCACATCCATATTCCAGCCAGCTGGGAGGAGAAAAGTGTATCCTATTTAAAGATACTCTCCAGAATTTGTATAGCACACGTCCACCTCTGTCTCACAGATCAGAACTTAGTTATGTAGCCACAAGTAGCTAAAACTTGCACCCAGATAAAAATGGAGATTCTGTTCTAAGGAGAGAAAGGAATTGGGTGACAACTAGCAGTGTCTGCCAAGGGGCTTTTGACTTCAAACAATAGAAGCTGACTCTGGAACATTTAAGCAAAAGGAGAATTTACTGAATAGCTGTCGGGTGGTTCAGATATTTGAAAAGCTGAGTAGGAGGTCAGGTTCTGAAAGTGGGCAAGTGATTTCTCTAGAACACCACCATCAACCCAACCCTCAGAGCTGCCAACACCACAACTCTAAATGCTGCCATCGATGCTGTGTATAATTTCTCAAATGTCCCTGCAGCTTGGCATCATTCTGTCTAGAACCGTGCTACATGTGACTAGTGGTACCATATTGGACAGTGCAGATGTAGGACATTTCCATCACTGCAGAAAGTTTAACTGGACAGTGCTGTTCTAGGCTCAGAGTCCTAGACCAAGGCATCAAATTTGACAAACTAGTTTATGTGCCTACCTCTGGGCCACCAGGAGTACCCTCACCAAGATGCAATAGAACTCATTCAAAATAGGAAGGGGGTTTTGATGCTGAGAAGCTAAAAAAGCAGGAAATGTCCTCTGCACACTTACTGACAGTGTTATCTTGGGCTAAATACTTCTCAAGCCTCCATTTTTGCATTTGTACAATGGAAATAATGATAACTGCCTCTTAGGATTGTTATAAAGATAAAAAGATATGAAAACTACTAGGACCATCGGGGTTAATAGAGTGTTAGATATAATGCCTTGATTGGACCCTGGTTTGAACAACCAGCTGCAAAAGACATTTAGTAGACAATTACAGGAAATTTTTAATATAGAATGAGTGTTAGATAATATTAGGGAATTATTGTTAATTTTGTTAGGTGTGATAATGGCATTGTGATTATATAGGACGTGATAAAGTTTTTAAGGGTAAAATATTATTATGTCTCTAATACTAATTCTAAATACAAAATAGATGAAACAAGTATGACAAAATGTTAATTATTAAATATAGATGACAGGTAAATGGATGTTATTCTCCTTAGTCTCTGTTATTTTTGACTTTTTTTCACAATTTATTCAAGAAAGAAAGAAAAGTACTAGGTTCATAACAGGAGTTCAATAAATGTGAACTTCTCTTCTTCTCTCCATAGTCTTAGGGACCTCAAGTCTTCTCAAAACAGTTGGAATGCTTCCCATACTTTCCCACCCAGTTTTCCCAAGGCTTCACCTACTTAAAGGCTTCCTGTCCTTTTTGTGACAGCATACTCTCTGTATCTGCGGAGACCTTTGAATACAAGGAGTGGTTTGCCCAGTAACGGAAGGAGCCCAGCAAAGAGGCACTTGTGGACGGCACTGATACTGGCTGGATTCGAAGTTTTCCCCCTTGTGCCATAGCAGGGGTTCAAAGAAAGAAAAGTCAGTGTACCAGGGTTTGTTTTCACATTTGTCGGATCAGCCCCCTTTCCTGATGCCTAATCCAGAAAGAAGAGGTGTCGGGAAAGAGAGGGATGTGGCAGCCCATTTTTCATTTTTAGTTGAGTCACTTTTTCGGTAAATGTAGAGGAGGAAGGGATACAAGTTTGGAAGGTTTGAGTCATCTCACAAAGACCGCCTGATTTTCTCTCTGAGTGGCATTGGGAAGTGACTTCTCAAAAACATGGATTGTAAAGCATTTGGTAAATAAACAGCAAACTATGAAGGCTAAATAATGTCTTCCTGTAGTGTTGAAATATCAACAGTTTCCCTGTGTATGTGAGATTAAGTCAAGTGGAATGCCAGCCTCCTGGCCAAGATCATCAGTGCAAAGGCAAACTAACTTATGGTACAGGATCTATCTTTAAGTACCATATGCAAAAACATCAGCTTTGTACACAAAAAGCGCGCATCCTGAGGCCTATAGCCACTCTCAATATTAGGGCTGATAAATTAGTGACTAAATAAGACAGCTAGGTTTTTTTTTGTTTGTTTTTTTTTTTTTTTTTTTTTTTTTTTTTTTTTTGCGGTTACGCGGGCCTCTCACTGCTGTGGCCTCTCCCGTTGCGGAGCACAGGCTCTGGACGCGCAGGCTCAGCAGCCACGGCTCACGGGCCCAGCCGCTCTGCGGCATGTGGGATCCTCCCCGACCGGGGCGTGAACCCGTGTACCCTGCATCGGCAGGCGGACTCTCAACCACTACGCCACCAGGGAAGCCCAAGACAGCTAATTTTATATTTGACATAGTAAGTGAAACAATGAATAACGGCATTTATTTTTATTTTTTTAAATAAATTTATTTATTTATTTTTGGCTGCATTGGGTCTTCGTTGCTGCACACTGGCTTTCTCTAGTTGTGGCGAGCGGGGGCTACTCTTTGTTGCGGTGCATGGGCTTCTCATGGCGGTGGCTTCTCTCCTTGCGGAGCGTGGGCTCTAGGCACGCAGGCTTAAGTAGTTGTGGCACGTGGGCTCAGTAGTTGTGGCGCACGGGCTTAGTTGCTCCGCACCATGTGGGATCTTCCCGGACCAGGGCTTGAACCTGTGTCCCCTGCATTGGCAGGTGAATTCTTAACCACTGAGCCACGAGGGAAGTCCCTGAATAATGGCATTTAAAAACCAAATTTCCCCCTAAAACAGTATGTTTCAAAGTTTAACAGTGAACCTTCTCCTTCCAGCAATATGGTGGTGGTGGGGTGGTGGTGGGTGTGTTGGTGGTAGAAGGAGTGCTCTGAGGAACTGTCCCACTGCACAGCAGCTATGTCCTGGGTATAAAACACTCTTCAAGGCATTTCTGGTCTTGCAGGTATTGGAGAGATTCCCAAAGGCTTCCACAACAGCTACCCACCAAGCAAAACCTAATCCAAACCTGGACCAGAGCAGGAAGCCTTAAACTGCAAGCAGTAGTTGTGGAGGGGAAGTGCCCTGGGAGTAGATACCAATAGCAATACTTACAGGAATACTGAGATATGGACCAGCATTCAGGTGGGCATGCTGATCCTGGGACCCGTTTACTAAGCTAAGAGCCTCACAGTGGCCAAAGTGGTCTTAGATCAGAGGTGTCTTCCTTTCTGCTGAAGCAAATCCTCCTTGGAAAAAACTTCCCCACCTTAGACCTAGAGGACTCCCACAGATTAAAATCAAGCAATAAGCTCACAACATGCTAAGGCAAGCCACCATGAGCCAGAGGTGGCATAAACAACATGTGATAGATTTGGATCTCCACCATGATTGGACATACAAAAAATTTCAGACACAGACTACAGAACAGCTATGTATGAAGTGTTCAAAGACATAAAAGATGCAATCACACAGATAAGCAGGCAACAGTAGGCTAGGAGAAATAATCAGAAAGATTTTTTAAAATTAAAGTATAGTTGATATACAATGTTGTGTTAGTTTCTGGTATACAGCAAAGTGATTGTTATACATGTATATACGTATTCTTTTTCGGATTCTTTTCCATTATGGTTTATTACAGGATGTTGAATATAGTTCCCTGTGCTATACAGGAAGATTTTTTAAATGGAGCTTCTATAAATAAAAAAACAATTATTGAAACAAAATCCCAAATGGACTGGTTAAATAGTAGATTAAATCCGGCTGAAGAGAGGATTAGAAATTACCCAGAATGCAGCACAGAGAGGGAAGGAGATGGAAAATACGAAAGAGAGATTAAGTGATTGGAGGCTAGAATGAAAAGGTCAAACAGGAATGTAAATGGAGTTTCAAGCTAAGGCGGGGACCGGGGGAGGGAGAAAGAAGAAAGAGAGTGATTGATTTGAAGAGATAATGTCATGAATCTTCCGAGACAGATGAAAAATGTAATAACACATACACAGGAATCATAACTTATACCAAGAAGGATATTAAAAAAAATGAAAATTCGTGCCTAAACACATCATAATTCAACTGCGGAACACCAACTGCTGAGAGATCTTAAAAGGGGCCAGAGAGAAAAGATGGATCATCCTCAAAGGAATGACAATTAGACTAACAGTTGCCTTGAACAACAATGCAAATCAGAGGACAGTAGAATAATATTTCCCAATTGTTGAGAGAAAATAACTTACAGCTTAGACTTATGTGCTCAGAAAATCATATTTCAAGGAGGGTAAAATTAAGATACTTACAAATACACGAAAACCAAGGGATTTGCTACCAAAAGGTCTTCTAAAGGAACATCTAAAAGTTATACTTCAGGAAGAAGGAAAATTATGTTGGAAGGATGATCTGAGATGCAAAAAGGAATGGTGAGCTTTAGAAACATATATGCATATGAGCAAACATGTAAAAATGTATATATATGAACAAATAATATTTGGGAAAAAAGGAATTCTAAAGTTGAATTTATAGAGTTAAGAAAAAATGACAAAAATAAACTATTGGACAGTAATCACATACAAGTCAGGAGAGGGAAGTTAAGATCTCCTAAAATCCTTAGGAATAATATTAGAGAACAGGGGTTGGCAAATTTTTTCTGTGAAAGGGCAGATAGAAAATATTCTAAGTTTTGCAGACCATACAGTCTTTGTCATGACTGTGAAACTCTGCCATTGTAGCATGAAAGTGGCCATAGACAGTATGAAAATGAAAGAACGTGGTTGTGTTCCAATCAACCTTTTTTACAAAGACAGGTGATGGGCAGATTTGATCATTGGGCCACAGTTTGCCAATTCCTGTTCTATAGGGAAGTCAAAATGCTGTTTAATTTTTGACTTTGTAAGTTAAAGATACATGATAAAATTTCAAGAGTAATCACCAAGAGAATAAAAAAAAAGAGTCTATAAAGTCCAAACAAGTAAAAAGGAACAATGAAATAAAGAAACAGAAAGTAAGCCGCAAACAATCCAAAAGATGGCAAGAAATGAGAAAGAAAAAGAATCACAGAGAAAGCAGGACAAATAAAAACTTAAAAAATGGCAAGCCAAGTCCAAATATAATAGTAACTCTTACTCACCAAATATGCAAGTGAATTAAACTAGACAATTAAAAAACAAATTGTCAGATATAGGGTTTTTAAAAATATAGCTATATGTCCATTACAAGAGCCACACTTAAGTCATAAGTATGCAGAAAGGCAGAAAGTAACAGGATAAAAAAGACACACCGGGCAATTACTAACCCAAAGAAAGCTACATTGGGGAATATAGACTTTAAGATAAAAAGCATTATCAAGGTTAGGAGGGGTCACTAGATCATTAGAAAGGATTCAATTCCTCAGAAAGATAAAACAATTCTAAACGTGTATGCACCTAACAAAATAGCCTAAAATGCATAAATATTGGCAGGGGAAACAGCCCATCGGGAGATCCTAGGAGTAGGTGATGATTTTAGGAGCTTAATGAGATTGAGCACTTCAGTAACCAGGGTCACAGAATCATGTGCTCCCTATCCTTAAAAGCAGAGCCACACCCCCAAAATAGAGTAGTGTTAAGGCCACCTAACACCATGAGAGAGAGTACTTGCGTGTGAGTGTGTTTTAAACTTAATTAATTAGAGAGATTCCCCAGGGAGTGTCGGGGTGCTAGAAGATTCCTATTTACATCATAGCCCAGGGGCTGGCTGGATTCCATTATTGGATTCCCTGCACATGTGCCCCGGAAAAACCAAGCAGAAGCGAGACCATATGGCCAGCATGAGAAGAGGGCTAGTGGGGTCAGTTCACCCTGCACAAAGGAGATCCATCCCAGCTTCATTTATTTCAGGAAATGGTGACTTGGCCGGCTAAGGTAGATATTAGGAACACTGGGAAGAATCTTGTAGGGAAAAAAACCCAGAACACTCAAAACACAATTCTGAGGTCATTAATCATTAATCACCATTCTCATCATCACCATCAATCAGTCAGTTCAGGCTGCAGTGGGGTGTACATAATATTGAGAATATCTGCTCTTTGCCTTCAAAGATCAGCCCACTTCCTTTCTAGAATAAAGGCAAGAAATCAGTGATAAGGCAAAAAAAATGTCCATCTCGTTATGTACATGACTCATCTCTAAAAGGCTGAGTCCAGGACAGGTGATGGCTCAGAGGCTCTGGGCGTGGCAAGGCCGAGTCCCCTAGAAAATAGGTGGTGGGAGGGGCTAAGGGAAACTCACTAAACATGGCTGTTCTGAGAATCAAAGGTGGGTAAGAGAGGTGGGGCTGAGGGCTTGGAAAGCAGGATGCTTTAAGCTTTTGGTTGCTACAGGAGTAGTGAGGTGTGTTGCTTCTCTTCCTTTGTCTCACTCCCACCCCGCCCCCCGAGTTCCCCTGCTAGATCAATTCCCCACCTCTCTCTGCCTTACTCTGTGCCTGGGGAAGTTGAGCACTGTGGATGGCCTCGCCTGGGCTCACTGGCTGGCCAGCTTCCCATAGAGACTAAGCAGGAAGGCGGAGGGCAGGAGAAGAAAGCGGTGAGGATCCTTCCTCCTTGTTTCCTCTCTGCTTTGGCAGTGAATCACTTCGGCACTGTTGAACCTCCGAACATCCTTTGGCTATAAACAGCCCTACTGTAATGATAATGGCTAGTATTTATTGAGTGCTCGCTATGTTTCAGTGCTTGCTATAACTCAGCACATTATACAGATGAACTTACTGAATCCTCCCAACCGCCCTGTGAGGTAGGTACTCTATTTACAGATGGATAACTGTGACCCAGAAAGGTTAACTAACTTGCTCAAGGTTAATCAGTTTCTTGGTACAGAGCTGGGTTCTCAACCCAGGCTGTTTGGCTCAAGGGTCTATATTCCTAACCCCCAATAGAAATATAACACAAGTCACATGTGTAATTTAAAATTTCTACTAGCCATATTAAAAAACACGAAATAAGTGAAATTAATTTTAGTGATATATATATATATATATATATATATTTTTTTTTTTTTTTTTTTTTTTTTTTTTGCGGTACGCGGGCCTCTCACTGCTGCAGCCTCTCCCATTGCGGGGCACAGGCTCCGGACGCGCAGGCTCAGCGGCCGTGGCTCACGGGCCCAGCCGCTCCGCGGCATGTGGGATCTTCCCGGACCGGGGCACGAACCCGTGTACCCTGCATCGGCAGGTGGACTCTCAACCACTGCGCCACCAGGGAAGCCCTTTAGTGATATATTTTATTGAACCTAATATATCCAGAATATCATCTCAACATGTAATCAGTGTTTTAGAAATTATTAAGATACTTTCTTTTGTTCTGTATGAAGTCTTCAAAATCTGGTATGTATTTTATACTTGTAACACATCTCATTTTAGATGCTAAATTTTCACCGGAAATACTTGATCTGTGTTTAGATTTCCTAAAATTTACAGCTGGAAAAGTAAGTTAACATACTCAAGTTGTTCCAAACATACTTAAAAGTTTTCCAATACCTGATTTGAATAACAGTTTTATTCTTTATTTTTATTTTAAATAAGGTTTTTATTTTAGAATAATTTTACATTTACAGAAAAGTTGCAGGGATGGTACCACGGTTCCTGTATAGAACTCATATGTTCCCCTGTTGTTAACATCTTACATTACTGTGGACGTTTGTCACAGCCCAAAGCACAACACTGATACATTACTATTCACTAAACCCCAGTCTGTATTTGGATTTCACCAGTTTTTCCACTAATGTCCTTATTCTGTTCCAGGACACCACATTGTATTTAATCATGTATCCTTAGTCTCTCCTGGTCTGTGATAGCTTCTCAAACTTTCCTTGTTTCTTGTGACCTTGACAGTTTTGAGGACTACTGGTCAGGTATTTTGAAGAATTGCCCTCAATTGGGGTTTGGGTGATATTTCCAAATGGGATTTGGAGAGGGAGACCACGGAGGGGGAGTGCCATTCTCATCCCATCATGTCAAGGGTACATGCGATCAACGTGAGTTATTACTGGTGATGCTGATCTTGATCACTTGACTGAGGTAGTGTTTGCCATGTTTCTGCGCTTTAAGTTACTTTTTCTCTCCCTTTCTATACACTGTTCCTTGGAAGAAAGTTACTAAGCACAGTCTGTGCTGAAGGATGGTGGGGGAGGGGCAGGGATAAAGCTCCAAGTATCCATTTTATTTTATTTTATCTCATTTTTTTGAGTTGACACACTATCAAGCAGTATGTCTTATTTATTTATTTATTTATTTTTTGCTGCGTTGGATCTTCGTTGCAGCGCGCGGGCTTTCTCTAGTTGTGGTGAGCGGGGGCTGCTCTTTGTCGCGGTGCGCGGGCTTCTCGTTGCGGTGGCTTCTCTTGTTGTGGAGCACGGCCTCCAGGCGTGCGGCTTCAGTAGTTGTGGCACGTGCGGGCTCAGTAGTTGTGGTTCGCAGGCTCTAGCGCGCAGGCTCAGCAGTTGTGGCGCACGGGCTTAGTTGCTCCGTGGCATGTGGGATCTTCCCGGACCAGGGCTCGAACCCATGTCCCCTGCACTGGCAGGAGAATCCTCAACCACTGTGCCACCAGGGATGTCCCCAAGTATCCATTTTAAATTTAAATTTATTAAGATGAAATAGAAAGTTAGCTCCTCAGTCACACCACCCATATTTCAAGTGGCTCATGGTGACCGTATTGGATAGTGCAGCACTGTGCATGACCGCATTTCAATATTTGAGGCAAGAGGCAGCTGGTGAGGAGATGAGGTGCTGAAGAGGGAGCTGATGGGCCTATGTTAGCAGGAAGGAGGAGTGATGAGAGATGAGGGTGACCTAAGCAGAAGTGTTGAAGAACAGGAGAAGGTCAACTCAAAAGATAAGTTAGCTAGAAGAATTAACATAACATGGTGTATGTGTGTGTAGAAAGCGGAGAGGGTAGGAATGGTGAGAGGTTCCAGAGAATATACACCCTAACCGCGTGTGCAAATTGAGCCCTGATTTTGGTTCAAAAGTTTGAACTCACAAATCTGAACTCATGTTTTAACTGTGCCATTTCTTAGCTGTGTGATGATCTTGGGTGAGTCACAAATTCTCTAAGCTTGTTTCCTTATCTGCAAAATGGGAGACGTCCTGAGGATCAAAGGATATGTGTGTTTCAAAGGGCTTCATAGTCTGTACTGTAATTTACACATGGAATCATGTTGTGGGATGGTGTCGGTGGGGCGTGAATATTAGCTGTTCTGTTGGAGAATTGAGATGTGTTGGTTCCTCTTTTGCCCCTCCCAACTGCTAGATCCATCCTCTGCCCCTCTCTGCCCTGTTCTGTGCCTCAGGAACTTATGCACTGCATCACCCAGTCTCCTTTGCCACCTGGCATGCAGCTGGGGTTGGCCAGTGGGAGACACCAGCAGGAGATCTGAGTAGTGGGAGAGAGAAGCCAGGGAATTTCTCCCCTGCTCTTTCTGTGCTCTTTCTCTGCTTTGGCATTCCTGTGTCTGATAGTATCTGCAACCCTCAGAATTACCTCTTCTACTGGGAGGCCCCTCCTCCATGGCTCCAACTCCCACCAGGCTTAAGTAACACTATTTCCTTCCCTTGTTCCTTCAGCCCTAGGGTGGCAACAGCTTCCCACTCTTACTGGTTCCAGAGTGCCTTGCCATCTCAGTTTGTTCCCCGAACCCTGCCTCTACTTCAGGGTGTTGTTCCTTCAGTTGAGTTTTCTTAATTTAAATCATCTGGTATGAATTGTGTATCCTGCTTGGCCCCTGACTGTGGTGGAGAAACTGGTGAAGAAGAGAATGCCGAGAGTGACATATAGGGTCAACTGAAGGAGATGAGAGTAATGGAAGGACTGTGCAGATTGAATTGGGGATTAATCAGGCTCTGGACCAACACGTTGTCAGTGAAATCAGAGGAGAAAAGGCATTTTGGAGTAAAGTTGTATAGAGAAGTATGGAAGATGCCAGTGGTGTGGGTGAGTTAGAGAACAGAGAGAAAAGAGTTAAAGGCTAAATTGAGGTTTCCATGCCAAGTGCGCCAAGAAGTCAGCCAGACCACAAAAGCCAAAGACACGTGGCCCTCAGCCAAACAGGCGGTACTACCCACAATGACGAAGACATCAAGAGGCCATACTTGGTTTTGAAAAGAGTGTAAATATTGGATTCATACAAGTGTGGTCCTGGTTCCACTACTGACTGGCTGTGTATCCTCGGGATATTTAATTGACCTCTCTGTGCTTATTTTCTCATATGGAAAATGAGGTAGAGTTGCAAGACTTAGATAAATAAAAGTCATTCATTCATAGTCTACAAATATTTTTTGAGCCCCCATCACGTGCCAGGCACTATTCTAGGCCCAGCCAGTAAATGAGACAGATAAGGTCCCTGCTCTCGTGGAACATTCTAGTGAGAACTGACAATGAACAAGTAAATGTTCTTAAGTCGTGTTCCCTGGAAACAGACTGCAGTGCAGATGTGCACCCAGGAAGTTTATTATGGATGCTTCTAGGAACAACACTGGAAGGGGAGGGAGGGAAGAGAGACGGCAGAGACTGTCAGGGAGAAGTTGAGCCACCCCCGCAGAAGCTCTGGAACTGGGATAACACTTTGGAGTTGCCCTGAGGCAAGACAAGCATGTCAGCCCTTATACCCCTCCTTTGACCAATCATTAAATCCAGGCTGCCCCAGGGAAGAGGTGTGATCAAAGGCCAAGTGGTCACTTCCAAGGGCAATTCTTGGAGGGACACTCAGCTGAGAACACTCAGAAGCCATCACTCCCAAGGCCTGGAGGAATGAAAACTAGTCCAGAAAGGAGGATCCAAAGGGCGCAACACAGCCTCCATTACATAAATTAATAACTGAACATGATAATTTCCAGTAGCAATAACTGCTATGAAGACAACAAAACTGGGTAATGTGATAGTTCAGGGAGTGGGAGACTTACATTAGATTAGATAGTTAGAGAAAGCTGTGGCTCATCTATAGCTGCTCAATAAGAATTGGTGTCATTGTTTTTCCTTTTGTTTTTTTTGGGAAATATGGATATCAACCCATCGTGAGAAATACATGGTGCCACTTCTGAATGAGGCAGATTCCTAGGTGCTACGGAGGTTGCAGAAATGTAGAAGACATTCTCTCTGCCCCCTAGGAGCTTGCAGTGGAGTTGAGGAAGATAAGGGCTATAGAAAATTGGCAAACAGTACCAGGTGGTATAGCATTAGTGCCAGCAAATGGTACAAACCAGGTTAGGAGTGTCCAGATCTTTTAAGCCTGGGTGGAATTTCACAGGTGGAAAAGAGTCTGGAGGGCAGTTTTGGTCAAGAAGAATAACTGGAAGGGGGTGTGGCGTGGGAGGAATTGGGAGATTGGGATTGACACGTATACACTATTGATACTATGTATAAAATAGACAACAAATGAGAACCTACTGTATAGCACAGGGAACTCTACTTAATGCACTGTGGTGACCTAAATGGGAAGGAAATCCAAAAAAGAGGGGATATATGTACATGTATAGAGGATTCATTTGGCTGTACTGTAGAAACTAACACAACATCGTAAAGCAACTATACTCCAATAAAAATTAATTAAAAAATAGAAGAATAACTGGAGCAAAACCCAGTGATCTGGGAATGGGCCTGGAATCTCTGAGTGTTTGATTTGTGGGTTGGGATCAGCAGAGGTAGGCTGTTGTCCTTTTCCTTGGCCTCTGACATTTTTCTAAAGCACTATCGTGTTTGGCCAAAGTTAGAATGTCACTAAGACAAATTTCTTAGACATATGAGATCTTGCAGTGCTTTGGTGGGTGGTGATTGTGTGGGGTGGGAATGACAGAATGGGACCAGGCGGTTCCAGGAGCTTCTTAATAAGGAGCGAAAGAAGCCTGAGAGTTTAAGTCCAGGCTACTATGAGAATGGTGGTCTGACCCATGGAGGTGGGACTTGCAGGCAAGTGGAGTGTGGGATCAGATTCCTCGAGAGAGGCTGGGAATGAGATGTAGTGTTGGAATAATATCTGTAGCGCTAATGTCTTAAAACCAGGAAGGAGGACAGGAGCCCCAAGAGAGAACTTATGAGAAAAGATTGGAGTGCTGGAAGGCTTTGAGAGGCACTTGGAAAATGGATCCTGTATTACGACAAGAGGGACAAACTTTGATCCTTGAAAATGTATGTTCTGAAGTGTTTTCAGAAGATCAGGTTGGCACCAAGGCTCATAGGCAACAAGAAGAAAGAGAAATGGCGGCAGTTTCAGAGACTTAGCTCTAGTACATTTTCTGTTTTCTCGGTTTGAAAGACTTTGTTGGCAGCATGGGTCTGTGCCTTCCAAGGGTTGGAACTTGAACGTTATGTCATTTTTGTTAACCTTTAACCAAGAAGGCAGTCAGGGAGGAGATAAATTATCTGTTCAAGGAGGAATAATGGTTGCATTCAAAGAGAGAATAGGAGATGACCGAGGCACTACTGCGAATGACCCTGCGACCCTTCGCTTCATGAGAGGATTGATGGAGAAAAGGTTCCCCCCACTTCTTCTTCGGGCACTAAGGGTGAAGTCCCAGGAGTACTAAGGAAGGGGTGACAGGACAACGTGAAAAATTAAGCAGGATATGAATCAACTAAACAAGGAGGCATTTATCCAAGACTTCTAAAGCAACGAAAGAAAATGTATTAACCTCCTAATGAAAATATTGTTATCCAGTTCATCTTTGGAAACAGCTCTTTTGGTAACTGCTGCATTCACCACCTTAGGAAGTTGCTTAGCAGGATCCAGGATCTTGGGATTTCGTCTGCGAAGCCTACCTGTTATTGGTCAAGAGGCAGTGACAAAGGATTTAGATTAAAAGGAATAGAATTTTGTTCCACAGTTTTGAAGTGTGGTTAGGACAGTGGTTGAAGGTGCTCAGTCAGTACGTGCTCTAATGGGGTGGACACTAAGAGTTAGTGGCTAGTTTAGACTCCTCAAAGATCACTAGAGACGGAGAATGGAGGCCAGACGACCGAGGAGAAATAGAATGGCAGATTAGTAAGTACTTTAAAAGCATAAAACTGCATAAGGTCAGTATTCTAGGTAACAGCACTGTAGCAACATCAGTTTCCTGGTTTTGATATCGTACTAGCATCATATTAGATGTCACCATTGGAGGAAGCTGGGTGAAGGGTACATGGGACTCTATGTATTGTACTATTGTTACAACTTCCTGTGAGTCTATAATTATTTCAAATAAAATGTTGAAAAGAAGTCTTGCCTGGGTGGGGTAAGGAGAACAGTTCTCGTGAACCATAATGAATATTTGTGTGGTCCTTTACAGTGTTTAACGCTTACACATATGTTTTCTCATTCACACCTCCCAACAACACTGTTAGGCGGCAGAGGTGTACTATTATCCCTATTTTATAGGGGAAGAAACTGAGGCTCAGAGAGATTAAATAATTCACCTATGGTCACAGAGAGCAAATGGCAAAGCCAAGGCAAATTCGCCTCTGAATTCTGATCGCTATGATTCCTCGAGTCCAAACCCATCTGGCCTAGGTTAGGTCACAGAGACACAGACCCTGAAACAAGGGTTTAAGGACAGGAAGTTTATTTGGGAGGTGATCTGAAGCTCCGGTAGGGAGCAGGGAAGCATGACAGGAAAGGGTACGTTATGGAGCGTATCGCCTCCATGGGCAACTGGGGCTCGATCCCACCGGGGAACTCAGGGAGTTATATCCAACTGAGGGGCAAGGAAGCTGGTATATTTACCTCTCAGTCCATGAAGTGTCGAATGAGGGCTGCTTTCATGAGGTGCTTACGCCATGGCCCCTCTAGATGCCTCTATTCTCAGGCCAAGAGAAAACCTCAGGCAGGGAATCGCAGATACTGCTTGAAGTAGTACACTGTCAGCATATACTGGAGAGGTTAGTGCACAGGGGATGTGGGCAGGGCCCCCACATTATTCAGCACCCATACCATAAACCTGCTGCCGTGCAGACCATTTCCTCTCCTCTTGGAATATTCTCTCACCACACACACATCCAGATAGGTTGAAACAAGGGAGGCAGGGGGTGCCCTGATCTTGTTTGTTGGGCCCAGGAGTTAGCAGCTAAGAGCAGCAAGGTGCCTGCGTGTGCATGGGGACTAGATGTGTGCATATCTGGGTCTTTGCATATCTTGATCGTTATGCTCCACCAACTTATTCCAAAAGCAAGGCTGAGGAGAAGATATAAATGTTGGTGTCCACGGAGTCAGAGGTTAAGTCAAAAGTCAAAGGTTAGTTGGCATTTTCCATTATACCAATATAAGCCTGGTCCATCTATTGGGACTTACTTAAAAGGATCTAAAAAGGACCAAAAAGAGCAATGGGCTAAGGGACGGAGTTGCAGATTGTATTTTATTTAGTTTGGTGGATGCTACAGAGGAAGGTAATGGGATTCTGGAGAAATGAGCTAGTTAGACGATCATGTGATTGGAGGGGTAGCAGCAATCAGTGGAGGCCTTTCTCATGGTGACGCCACTCACTAAAGAGTTGATTGGCTCATTCCTGATTCATATGGCGTTTCTTCTCCAGGATACATGCTGATATACTCTTCATCTCTCCAGGCTAATTTAATCATTATGTGTGCACTCTAGAAATTAGTGCCATTTCCCCTACTTGTGCCTGAAATAGACATTTCAGACATTTATAACTCTCAGTCATTTTAATCTAGTCGTTTGCCCAAGTATGTTCCCAATTAGAGCCATTTTGTTCTGTGTTTGATACCATGAAGTAGAACACGTTCTGATCTTTTAAAAAATCTTTTAAATAGCAAAGGTATAGTATGTTTCCCCCTATTATAATAATTCAAAAGCAGCTGATGGAAGCTTTCTCAGCTGTTCACACAGCCATAAAAATTTGACCATTGAATTAAAATCAAATAAAAATACCCAGGGGATGTAATGCCTTGAAATATAGAGCATTTTTATCTGTAGAAGGCTTCCACAGCTTTAATTCATTATATCCTAACAGCTTTTTTTTCTTATTTAAAAAGATGCCATAAGGTTGTGATACCAAGTCATAAATAATAAAATAGTGTTCAGTTTTGGTTCATGTAACATCGCTTTGTTTCCCAATTTAGCATCAATTCCTTCTAAATCATAGCCATATACATGCATTAATACTAACACATTTCCTATGCCTACATGTAAACAAACATAAAACCGCTTTAACCTAGAAAATGCGCTTGGATTTATTCATATTTTGACTCCAAGCTTCTCTGTGCTCTTCAAACTTCGGGGTTTTGTTTTTTGTTTGTGTCTCTCCCATTTTCTCATCATAAACTGAAAACCACATCCATCCACTGACAGCTTGATGCTTTTCCATCAGGTCTGCCTCCTTTGCAAGGGGCTGGCGATTTAAGAGGGACTGTCTCAATGCTGGACTCACCAGGAGTCCATTTGTTTCTCAGGTTGAGGACCTAAGGTACAGGTCTGCCTCCCTTTACAAAATAAAATTTCTCTGCCGTCTGAGAATGGAGAGGAACTTAGCGCAAGTAATGCTTACTAGGTATAAGCACTGGGAGAGTTACACTCCTCTGCCAGTAGCGCATCAACGTAGAAACTTAGCTGTGGTGGTTTTTCAATGATTTACCACCAAATGGATGCACCTGAATTACTAAACACAAAATGAATAAAGGATACTCAAATGCAGTGTTAAATGGCAGAGGCTACAGTATAGCTATGAACAAATAGTCAGCAGTGTCAACAGAGCCTGCCATGTAACTTAATTTTAAAAAGTGATTTGTGATGTGATATGACAGTTCTGACTTTGCCAAGAAAGGATGATTCAAAAGCAACCTGACCATCAACCATTGGACTCAATTCATCAAAGAAAGGCCATTTGAACAGTCAAACAGTGCCAGAAGTAAGGTCTTTATCAGTGCCTGAAAATATAGCAGTGCCCTCCTAGGAAAGGTGGGTCTTTATCTCAGTGGGACCCAAGTTCTTGGAGAAAGGGATGGGTGAGACCAACTGTCTTCGGGGAAAGTAGAGACTTCACCCTAAGCCCCAGCTTTTGATTGGGGGTTTTCTACCTGAGAAGCTATGAGTTCCTGGCGAGCATAGCAGTTTGTCTTAATCCAGAGACAGAGGTCCTCTTAAGTTGCCAGCACTTTGCAAAGCCTCTTTATTCTGAATTCTTATAAATTCTTTTTTGAGGCCTACTTATAGGACAGTGCACAGTTCAGTGAATGTTTACCTATGTCCACACCTGTGTGACCTCCATCAGATCAAGATACAGAACATTTCCAGAACCCCAGAAAGCTCACTCTTGCCCCACCCTCAGCCAGTGCCCCAGGGTAAGCACTGTTCTGACCTATAGCGCCATACAGTGGAATTGCTTGGACCATAGGGTATATGCACGTTTAGCTTTAATAGGTACTGCCAAAGCTTTTGCGAAAGTATCGAACCAATTTACAATCCTAACCAATCACTTTTTGTTTGCCCAGATTTTCTGCTGTTAGCACTGAAAATGCTGAACCACACTTCTCTTTCTAGTTGCTTGACCTAACCTGTGACAAGTTTTCATTACCCCCTGGGTTCTTAATGGTGTCCAAGCCAGTATGGCTGTCATTTGTCATTTGCTTGTGGTGGCAGCAGCCAGCAGCATGAGCAATATGGCGGCACACTGTGATTTCGCAGTTATTGTGGGTGTTACTGTGGATTTCATGGTAGCTCTCCACAAGGCAAAACGAGGTCATCTCAGTAGATCTCAACAAATTGTGATCTGTGGTGCCACCTTATGAGCACCCAAAGCCTGAACTATTTCTTCCGTCTCCCAGGCAAGCAGATGCACAATTCTCAAAAGTCCCCCAAATGCTGTTTGGAAAACAGTGGATTTTAAAACCCAGAAGGAGTGGGAGAGGAACCCAGGGGCTTTGCCAATGCAGTGTCATGATTCAGGCCCCATTTGGAATCTAAACCAGCTGATGGTGTCTCTTTACTTTTTGGGGTTTTTTTGTTTTTCAAAATTATAGTTAGGCTTAAAATTTTCCGTTTCAGCTTTTATTCAGTTAGTCTTGGAAAAATGTGTACTTTTAAAGATCTGGGGGCTTCCCTGGTGGCGCAGTGGTTAAGAATCCCCCTGCGAGTGCAGGGGACACAGGTTCGAGCCCTGGTCTGGGAAGATCCCACATGCCGTGGAGCAACTAAGCCCGTGCGCCACAACTACTGAGCCTGCGCTCTAGAGCCTGGGAGCCACAACTACTGAAGCCCGCGCGCCTAGAGCCCGTGCTCCGCAACAAGAGAAGCCACCGCAATGAGAAGCCCGCGCACCTCAACGAAGAGTAGACCCCACTCGCCGCAACCAGAGGAAAGCCCGCGCACAGCAACGAAGACCCAGCAGAGCCAAAAATAAAATAAATTAATTTAAAAAAAAAGATCTGGGCACAGCTGACAGAGAGTGTGTGACACAAATATTCTGTTTGGTTTTCACGTCATAGACTATTAGTGCCGTTTGTTCAGAACTTGGTTTTATTTTAAACGTTGCTCAGGGGAAAAAAAAAGAGACAGCAAAACACCAAGTGTAAGTTTATCTGATCCGCTAGAAATGTTACATTTAATCGAATCCTTTTCTAGGGATTTAGAAATGAAATAAATATATAAATGCCTACCAGAAAACACCTCTTCATTTTCTTGCTGCCTACCCAGCTAAGACTGCATGCCCAATGACAGGAGATGTTATCTGAGGATTGCTTTATAAACATCCAGTGAAAGGGGAAGATGGAAAGGGGAAAACAGATGAAGCAAGACTGGCCAAATACAGATAGTTGTTGAAGCTGAGTGATGGGTACAGGGGTTCATCATACAATTCTCTCTACATTTGTGGGTTTGAATTTTTCATAAGGAAAAAAATTTAAACTATGTATCAACAATTATAAAAGCAGTCAAGTTAATAATATTGAAGGGGTATAGAGCTGTAGAAGAAGCAGAATTTTAAAACTAATTTATGGAAATACGAACATGGACCGGCTATTTGCTGGTGTTAAGGAATTATAATCATGGTATCATGGCTATGTTTTTAAAAGTAATCCTTTTAGGAATATGTCCTGAAATTTTTGTGAATAAAGTGATATGATGTCTGGTTTTTCCTTCAAGATGATATAGGGAGAGGGCAGGAAATGGGCGAGATTGGCCATGGGTAAATTGTTATTGCTGGTTGACGGGGCTGTGCGGGTCCATATACTGCTTGAGCTACCTTTGTACACATTCAGAAATAAAGCAAAAAGTAATTTGTGCATATGAATTCAAAGAAAAGAGATCAGTACTGTGAAATTGCAGAGTTGTTTTTTTCTTCATCCTTAGGTTATAAAAAGCTTAACTTGAAATGCTTTAATGAAACCAGCTATTGTATAAAGCACCTCTGAAATTATTCTTTCATTTGGGGAATGCATTAAAACCAATAAAAATAAAAAATGCAAGTCCAAACAAAAAGGTAATTGTAGGGTTCAGATAAACATCACCCAGTGGGCTGACAAATTCCCATGGTTCCAAGGTTACAGTGCAAAGCTGCCTGGGGAGTAGGGCTTCTGGGCCTCTCTGGCATGGCCATTGAATCACCAGTTGACAGGCTGGGTAGGGCAGAGGTGAGACCCAGCTGCCAGATGGTGCTTCCCCAACCCTGCCTGTTCTAGAAATTCACAGACCATTGTATGAGGAATGACCTTCTTTTCTGAACCTGTATCAGAAGCTACAGTCTGGCAAAAGCACTGGCCCATATGGAAACTATGGGAATGAACAACGGTGCAGTAGTGCAGTGGTTAGGGACACTGGCTCAAAAGCCAGACTCCCTAGGTTTAAATCCAGAGCTGTGTGACTTTGGGTAAGTTATTTAACCTCTCTGTGCATCAGCTTCCTCATCTTTAAAACGGGAGTGATTATAACAGTGCTCCATCCCATGGGGTTATTGTGAGGCATAACCAAGGTCAAGCTCTTAGGACAGTGCCTGTTATGTGGGAAGTGCTTCACAAATGATAGGCATCATTATCATTATTTGTAAGTGGATCTGTCCTAAAACATCCTTGAATTGTGATCTCTTTTCCCATAGAACAGCAGGCAAGTGCTCAAACAACTAACAGCCATGCCTCCCGTTCTTTTTACCCACATACCCCCAGCCAGAGAGGAAGGACTGCATACTGCAAGGAACTCTGGGAGTATAGTCTGAAGGAGTCCTCTTCCAAGTACAAATCTCTTTAAAGTTTAATGTTTTCACTTAAAATCCCCACAGATTTTTGCATCCTGCACCATAATATAGCAGAATTGAGAGTCAGGAGAGATGCTTCGTGTTCAGCCCATCGCTTTCCTGGTCCTCTTGATATGCCTGTCAGTTCGAGAAGCTGAGACATTTAGAGCCATTTGATTTAGTTAATTTCCCAGATCCTCCTCCCAGACATCTGGTGTACTTTCTATCAGCTTCTCCTTAGTACCACCTTCCATCCTCCGTAGGGCACTGCCTAGCGTTTTACCTGATGGCCTTTTATGGTCAGGGTACTGGGTCGCATCTCCTCCTGTCCTGGTTTTCACTGCCTCCTCTGTGACTGTTGACTCAGTCCTTTTTGAAACTCACTGAGTTGGTTTCTGGGACATCACTGGCTTCAGGATCTTCTTCTACTGCTCTGGCCACTCCTTCTCCATCTCTTTTGCAGGGCTGTCTTTTTCTATTCATCCCCCAAGTGTCATGCTCTGAGTTACAGGCCTTGGCTCAGAAATAGACATGTAACCCCCAATGTACCAATCATAGTCTTCGCTGAGACTTTTCCACTGGAACCATCAGAAGAACCAAACCAAAACAAAACAAAAGCAAACTTCTGCTGAATTGTTGAATGAATATATGTGAATTGGGGACTTTGGGGTTGCCAGGGGCCATCAAGCCCAAGGAAGTCCAAGAGAGGAAAAAAGAAGACAGAAATCCAATACTGTCATTTAAACCTTTGGATCCAGCTGTGCTTGAAGCTGGAGAAACAACCCTGACCTTTTTGGCGTCCTCAGCCAATGAATTCCCTTACTTGGATTTTTGTTGTTGTTTTCTTGGTTTTTTGTTTTTGGGTTTTTTTTTTTTTTTGTCACATACAACTACCCATATGCTCATGACTCCCAAATCTACATCAGTGGCCAAGGCTTCTCTCCTGAGCAACAGACTCATAGAAATAACATGCAGTTAACCAACCCTCACACAGATGTCCCACAAGGACATCCGAAACATAACATGTTATTTGCTAAATATGGCAACCCTAATCACACTACAAATTTATATTTGTTAATGTTTTAAAATCTTCCACCAGAATGTAAACTCTATGAGGACAGGAACTTTGCTTGTTTATTCACTGTTGTGTCTCCAGCACCTAGAGGAACACACACACAGTAGATATTCAATAAATATTTGTTGAATGAATGAATGAGTCAGTAAATGAATGAAAGCTAGGAATTTTCCTTGACTCCTGTCATAATATCATCTACCACACTCAATCAGTTACTAAGTTCTATAGACTTTGACGCATGAATATCTCAAATCTCATATCTGATCCTGTCACTGTACCCTACTGCTTACTTCAAGCCCATGTTGCTTCTTGCCTAGAAAATGGGAAGTCTCCTAATTCCTATTCCTGGCTCCGGCCACCCTCTACATAATTACCAGGCTCTTTCTAAATTAGAAATCAACTGCTCTGGGCCTCTGCTTTAAATACATCAGTGATGCTGCAGAGTTTCTCTGGCTCAAATCTTGGCTCCTGCCTCCCTTTCCAGACTCATCTCCTGGCTCTTTCTTCATACAGCTAATGCCTAAGGAAGAGGGAACCACTTGGGCTCTCCCAAATTCATTCTCACATTTCCTGCCCCTGCATCTTTGCACATGCTCTGGTCTCCTCCCATGCTCCCCTTTTCACCCTCTTGATTATCCTGCAAAATTCATGTCCTGTCCTTCAGAAAGCCTTCTCTGGTCTCTGTCTCCCCGTTCTGATTTAGAAGTCCCTCCTCTATGTTCACAAAGCTCTCTGTACACCCCTTTGTCTACCAAAGCACTTATGTGGCGCAGACTATTGTAGTGCTAACTAGTATCCATATTTTTACTTTTTTCCTCTTGGGCTCACAGCTGGACTACGTTTCCCAGCATGCTTTGCAGTCACGGGTGGCCATGTGACTGAGTCCTGACCAATGGAATGTTGATGGAAGTGATGTGCACCAATTCTCATGAATGGGCCTGGCCCATTAAAACCTCTCACATTTGGTCCTCCTTCTCTTTCCCCTCAGCTGAGTAGAGAGGACTCAGAATGTTTGGGAAGGAGGAGCCCCAAGGTGGATGGAGCCACTGCACAGTTCTGCAACTTGGGCTACTTGGGGTCAAAACCGGGAAATAAAAGAGGAAAAACAACAACAAAAAGAAATTTAACATAGTACTGACTTCTTCAAGTTTTATTTCCCTCTCCAGTCTGCCTGCTATTATTTTATTTTCCAAGTCCTCAGTGAACTGTGGTCGTAGTTATTTTTGTCTCCTGTCTAGAGCTTTCAGTTGTAATCAGTGGGGCAGATAGGATGTAGAGGGCTTACCCATCTTGGCCAGCACCCCGCCCCCCTTCATCTTGTTTCTGTATCCAAATTTCTGTTTGAATACCTAGTTCATAGTTGGGACCTTAACAGTGGTTTGCTTGGTGGACTTTTAAATTATCCAGATTCATAAAATCAACTATGGCATGCTCCTAGCAGAACAGTATTTCTTATTCTGCGCTTTATAATTTATACAAGTGTGAAAATGTTTGAAACCGTTCTCAGGAGAACTACAGATGTGATTAAGGATGGAAAGTAGATGCTCCAAAGAGAGGTTACACTATGTGGTATTGATGCTACTTAACTTTCCTGGTGGAAGAAGAATAAGTAGTGGTAATTTTACATATAGATCTTCAAATTAATAAAGGAAGGAAACTTGCAGATCACTCTTTTGTAAACTGTGGCTTGTTTCTTCTACCTTATGTATGTATTTTAAGCAGAGATAAGAGTTCTGTACTCATATGTATGTGCAAATGGAGAATCTAATTTGTAAATTTTTGATTCCTTAAAAAATAACATTTACAACTCTTTATTGTTGTTTATTATAAACAAATATATCACTCAGTTAACACATATTTGTTAAGACCTTCTACATGCAACGCTCAACGAGGGTTAAAAGAAGCATAAGCGTGAACTCCTGATTAAAAGAATAATGAGAAAGTCCCAGTGATGAGAACTTGACATTTTACAAAGCACTTTTATTCTTCTTATCTAATTTTTTCCCAGCGAGGTGGGTTTTAGTCCCATTTAAGAGAGTCTACAGAGGCTCAGAGAGCTCGAGGAATCTGTCCGTGATCACATAAGGGCAGAATTGAATCTTCTACCCAGGTCTTCTGGTTCCAGTTTCTGTTCCCTTGTCATTATATCTCAGTCTAGCTGGGGAATAAAATATACCATCCACAAACAGTTATCCAATGGTTCAAGGCAGGCTATGACACATGCCAGTGGAATGATCAAATGTAGCAGGGAGCACACTTTCCTACCTCCCCTTCCTAACTCTTGTTAAGGAAGACAGCGTTCTAGAAAGGATACCGTTAACCTGATTGGTTAACTTTGAGCACTAAACTCGTAGTTGCAAATGTTCTTACCAATCCCAGTGAGGTTATCTTATCCAGGATATAATAAATAAAGAGTGCCAAGAAAAGACTGAGAGAACACCTAAGCCCAAACTGTGAGAAATAGGCACCTTTAAGTCAAAGTGTGTATATAGCAGACTACAAATAGTATACAAGGTGGTTCCATATTCACTTTCAATCCTTCCTCACCAAGGAACTATGGAAAGCTTTAGCCAATCGTTTCTTTCTTTGTAAGTAATTATGTGTATTTTAAAATTTTAGAAATCAAATTAAAGATGTGCCAGAAGAAAACTAGTCTAGGGTGAGAGTCAGGAAATGGACGATTGCCTGGATAGGGGCATAAGGGGCGATTTGGGGCGATGGAAATTTGCTTTAGCTTGTTTTCAGTTGTGGGTGCTCACATGTCTACAGTTCATAGGAAAGCAACCCTTAAGATCTGTGTATTTTATTTCTTATTAACTACACTTCAATTTTTAAAATGTGGAAAAGAGTGTACAGTTTCTCAAAATTCTTTTAAGGGTATGTTAGCAAGAAGTTTAATAACCATTGTTCTAGGCATATGTGGAATAAATCTCTCTTCTTTCAAGATTCTTACTCTTTCTTTAGGTGTCTCAGAACCATGTAGCTTGACTGTAAGATAAAGTCGTCAGTAGCATGTCACATTATTTATGTTTTTTGATTATTACCTTTAGTGTTTTTCTCATAGCCACCTTGGATTTTTATGCCTAAGGACATTCTCCTGTGGAATAGAAGAGAAGTGTGGGGAGTAAAATTAACTAGGGAAAAGGTTAACCTTCATTGTATATATGTACCACATCTTCTTTATCCATTCATCCGATGATGGACATTTAGGTTGCTTCCATGTCCTGGCTATTGTAAATAGAGCTGCAATGAACATTTTGGTACATGACTCTTTTTGAATTATGGTTTTCTCAGGGTATATGTCCAGTAGTGTAGTGAGGTGGATGGACCTAGAGTCTGTCATACAGAGTGAAGTAAGTCAGAAAGAGAAAAACAAATACCATATGCTAACACATATATATGGAATCTAAGAAAAAAAAAAGGTCATGAAGAGCCTAGGGGTAAGACGGGAATAAAGACACAGACCTACTAGAGAATGGACTTGAGGATATGGGAAAGGGGAAGGGTAAGCTGTGACAAAGTGAGAGAGTGGCATGGACATACATACACTACCAAACGTAAAATAGATAGCTCGTGGGAAGTAGCCGCATAGCACAGGGAGATCAGCTAGGTGGTTTGTGACCACCTAGAGGGGTGGGATAGGGAGGGTGGGAGGGAGGGAGACGCAAGAGGGAAGAGATATGGGGACATATGTATATGTATAACTGATTCGCTTTGTTATAAAGCAGAAACTAACACACCATTGTAAAGCAATTATACTCCGATAAAGATGTTAAAAAAAAAAAGGTTAATCTTCAGAGAGTTTGGTCAATGAATGTATTTTCCCGTTTATCTTTGTAATTGCTCCCCCCCAGAACCTTTTTTTGAAGAACAACGTAGTAATTAAAGTAACTTTTCATGTAAATGGAGTCCACAGATTGAACATCTAGTTTTAAAGAATTGCTCTTGAATTCCGTATGAATTTAGAAAAGAAAATGCATGAATTGCATGAACCAATGAACGATGGATGATGCCCCACGTCGCACTGAGTGGAGATGCTCAGTACCGATGATTTTATCCTGACCTGGCCCTGATAATCATTTCTCTGCAACCCACCAATTCAGCTTGGCCATAAAATCTTAATAACCGGCGGAATCTTCTTGCAAAGAGGGCATGACGCCCCAGGCTTCTTTAATCTTCTGGTGCTGTGACAAGTGACAAGGTGGCCTGTGCTTCCATGAATAATATTCCCATCTCATGGGTGCTTCTCACCCGTGCTACACGGCTTCAAGAGATTGCTCTCTGCTACGAAGGGCCGCCTGATTGTTCTCCTGTGCTTGAGATGGTCTGTGAGCTTTCAGACCTGTGAGCCAAATCCGAGAATTCCTCTGAGCTACAGAGATCAAAAAGTCTTGTGTTGGGCTTCCCTGGTGCTGCAGTGGTTGAGAGTCCGCCTGCCGATGCAGGGGACACGGGTTCGTGCCCCGGTCTGGGAAGATCCCACATGCCGCGGAGCGGCTGGGCCCGTGAGCCATGGCCGCTGAGCCTGCGCGTCCGGAGCCTGTGCTCTGCAACGGGAGAGGCCACAGCAGTGAGAGACCCGCGTACCACAAAAAAAAGGAAAAAAAAAAAAAAGTCTTGTGTTGTTCTTCCCTTTTTATAAGATCTTAGGCCGAAATGGTTCTTTGGCAATAAGGGACATCAGTTCCTTCATTTTCCTTCTTTTCAGGTGGGGCAGTGATGACAGGAATGAAGAGCTAATGGGTTCGCTTGGCACAGTTTGAATACTGATCTTTCCTCAGGGCCCAGCATGGAAACACCTCTCGTTTGAAGAGTTTGATTTCTTGCACTCAGTAACACTACCACGCATCCTCAGAAGCAAGTTCTCCATCAGTGTCAGTACATAGGATGTAGCGTCCCCACGGTCATTTTTTTCTATTTCCATTACCTTTTGTCACTTCCGTTCCTTTTTTTTTTTTTTTTTTTTACTTGTTTGATCTGTATTAGCGGCTTCCACTTTTATTCCAGCGTTTAACTGCTGTAATGCTGACTCATTCAAAACCCACATGTCCTCCTGAGTGCCTAAAACAATGTAGGACATATCTCCCTCTCTAGGATTTCTGCATGTATGTGGTAAGGTCGGCAGCATAGGGATACCAACCTCTTCAGTTCTTTTCCTGGTGTTGGAACTTTCCTCTGCATGTTGCTTCAGTTGGTCTTGGCTTGGAATGTCCACGCTGTAGCCCTGGAGTGGCGGTGACAGGATCCCTTCTTAGCTTGTCATAGAAAGGACTTGGATATTTCACAGAGAAGTGCTGATGTCCAAGTAGTTCTCCTGGAAGATCTCCACCACAGGATTCCTTTGCCAGTATATGCTGAGCTGTATATTGCCTGACCACTGGCACAGTGCACGTGTCACCTTTGGACCTGCCACCTGCAAAATCCTCAGAAGTGGCGGCTTTATTGTACCTGTTGTACACAACAATCAGTCTGATCGATTTGGTCTGGGGAGAACCTGCAAGCACCATCAGATGTTCAACCCCGGATGGAGGTGGAAAATGCTGTCATTTTGGCACTGCGGAAATTGCAGTCCGTTGACCCGAATGTCCAGCTACTTCGTGGGTTGCTTGCTGTACCTCCACTGCATCTGGAGGGCGTCGGTAATGGGTCCAAAGGCTTCAGCAGTATTTCCAAACAGTGAGCAGCTGAGGAGTTTTAAGAGACACTTTCTTCCCTGAGACAGTCTCTGTGCTCTTCTGTTCTGGGTTGAATAGCATCCCCCCCAAATTCATGTCCACCTGGAACCTCAGAATGTGACCTTATTTGGAAATAGGGTCTTTGCAGATGTAATTAAAGATGAATCCATCCATACTGGACCAGGGTGGGCCCTGAGGCAATGAGTGGTGTCCTTTTAAGGAGAGGAGAAGACACAGAGGGACACAGAGTGGAAGGTCATGTGATGATGGAGGCAGAGATGGGGTGATGTGTCAGTAAGCCAAGGAGCATGGAGGACTGCTGGCGACCACCAAGTAGCCAGAAAGAGGCAAAGAAGGATCCTTCCCTAGAGCCTCCAAAGGGAGCATGACCCTGCCGACATGTGAGCTTGGACTTCTGGTCTCCAGAACTGTGAAAGAACACATTTCTGTTATTTAAAGCCACCCGGTTTGTAGTCCTTTGTTGCAGCAGCCACGGAAAACAAATATCTTTTCTTTCACTGTCCACACTCTGTATCATTTGCAAATTCTTCTCTAAGTCCCACAGCAGCAAGAAGAATCTTAGTGTTGTGGTTCAGTGTGGTGATTCCGAAGCCAGATTATTTGGGTTTGAATCTTGACACTACCATTCATTACGTATGTGACCTTGAAACTTACCCCACTGCTCTGTGCCTCAGTTTTTCTGACCTGTAAAATGGGAGTTAAATGAATGAATAATGTTAAGGGCTTAGAATAGTGCCTGGCACATAGGAAACGCTATCATGTGTTTGTTATACGAGAAGAAAAAAGTCTGTTGGACTGAAATGGCCACATGGAAATGGGAATGCTTCCATAGAAGAAGAGCTAGGACATGAGCTTGAACTTCAGAAGTTAGGTAAGGTTGGTCAGAGGCCACCCAGTTGGGAGAAACAGTGTGAGCAAAGGCTTCCTGGAAGTGTGAGGCAAGGGGGCAGCAAGACTCGATTAGAACAGGATTTCTCACTCTTTTCTCCATGGTGGTCAGTGGCGAATCTTAGAATATTTGCATACACATGGGGTCAGTGAGGCTGCTTGCAGCTGGACCCTGGAGGTCACTGACCAAGTTCCTGAGAGCTAAGGGGAGACAGTACCTTGGCACATCTGAAACCCATTCCCAGCACCTGTGGGAAGCTCAGGGCTTGAGCAGCACTTCCCAAACTCGAATGTGCATTAAGACGCAGATTTTGACTCAGCTGGTGTTGGATGGGGCCTGAGAGTCTGCATTTCTAACAAGCAGGGGATGCAGAGGCTTCTGGTCTAAGAACCACCGGTACTCCAGAGGTGGTCCATGTACCAGCAGCATCAGGAGCTGGTTAGAAATGCTGACTTTCTGGTCCAGTCACCCCACCCCAAGCCTACTGAATCAGAATCTGCATTTTAATCAGGTCCTTAGCTGATTCATTTGCACATTAGCATTTGAGAAGCGCCAAATTAGAGGACTGGGCTTGGCGGTAGCCCAGCTTGCTAGAGGGGAGGACCTCGCCACCTCGGTTCTCAGACCCAGCCACACAGTAGATCCTTGTGGGCGGCTGTGAAAAGTCCTGAGGCCCAGATCAGAGTGACTTAGTTAAATCGAAATCTCTGTGAGTGGGGCCCCGGGGAATGAGTATTATTTTTCAGACTTCTTGCGTGATTTTAATGTGCGCTCAGGGTTCAAGAACCACCAGGCTAGGGAAAAACCCCTAAGCGGGGCTGGAAAGAGAGACTGAGGCCATGCAGAGTTCTTGCCGGGGTTCAAAGTCCTTTCCCAGCGGAGAACAGCAGTTTGAAGGCGTGGATTCTGGAGCAACGAGGGCCTGCCTGGGTTCAAATCCTGCTTTGTGCCGCTTGCCGGCTGTGTGATGGGCAAGGTACGTAACCTCTCTTTGCCTCTGTTTCTTTACAACGGGGATGATAATAATAGTAGCTGTGCCACAAGGTATTTGTGAGGATTAAGTGAGTTAGGATGTAAAGTGCTCATTACACTGGTTGGCACACAGTCAGTGCTATGGAAGTGTTTGTTTATTTAAATACACATTTTATTCTTTCTGATGGGGAATTGTGGAAGGTTTCTCAGTTTCCTGTTTCCCTGCCCCATCCTTGGTGCTAGGTTCTTGGGCAGCAGTCACACCTCTAATTGGGCGCTCAATAAATGTTTGAGGAATGCATGACTGAATGGTTACAATGCCCCCTTGTGTATTCAGTGGGAAGAAATAACAAAACATACAGTTGTTTTTTAAGGAACCTCCATACTGTTCTCCATAGTGGCTGTAGCAATGTACATTCCCACCAACAGTGCAAGAGGGTTCCCTTTTCTCCACACCCTCTCCAGCATTTATTGTTTCTAGAGTTTTTGATGATGGCCATTCTGACCGGTGATACCTCACTGTAGTTTTGATTTGCATTTATCTAATGATTAGTGATGTTGAGCATCCTTTCGTGTGTTTGTTGGCAATCTGTATATCTTCTTTGGAGAAATGTCTGTTTAGGTCTTCTGCCCATTTTTGGATTGGATTGTTTGCTTTTTTGTTATTGAGCTGCATGAGCTGCTATTAAATTTTGGAGATTAACCCTTTGTCAGTTGCTTCATTTGCAAATATTTTCTCCCATTCTGAGGGTTGTCTTTTGGTCTTGTTTATGGTTTCCTTTGCTGTGCAAAAGCTTTGAAGTTTCATTAGGTCCCATTTGTTTATTTTTGTTTTTCTTTCCATTTCTCTAGGAGGTGGGTCAGAAAGGATCTTGCTGTGATTTATGTCATAGAGTGTTCTGCCTATGTTTTCCTCTAAGAGTTTGATAGTTTCTGGCCTTACATTTAGGTCTGTAATCCATTTTGAGCTTATTTTTGTGTATGGTGTTAGGGAGTGTTCTAATCTCATACTTTTACATGTACCTGTCCAGTTTTCCCAGCAATCCCACTACTGGGCATATACCCTGAGAAAACCATAATTCAAAAAGAATCATGTACCCAAATGTTCATTGCAGCTCTATTTACAATAGCCAGGACATGGAAGCAACCTAAGTGTCCGTGATCGGATGAATGGATAAAGAAGATGTGGCACATATATACAATGGAATACTACTCAGCCATAAAAAGAAACGAAATTGAGTTATTTGTAGTGAGGTGGATGGACCTAGAGTCTGTCATACAGAGTGAAGTAAGTCAGGAAGAGAAAGACAAATACCGTATGCTAACACATATATATGGAATCTAAGAAAGAAAAAAAAAGGTCATGAAGAACCTAGGGATAAGACGGGAATAAAGACACAGATCTACTAGAGCGTGGACTTGAGGGTATGGGGAGGGGGGAGGGTAAGCTGTGACAAAGTGAGAGAGTGGCATGGACATATATACACTACCAAACGTAAAATAGATAGCTAGTGGGAAGCAGCCGCATGCCACAGGGAGATCAGCTAGGTGGTTTGTGACCACCTAGAGGGGTGGGATAGGGAGGGTGGGAGGGAGGGAGATGAAAGAGGGAAGAGATAAGGGAACATATGTATATGTATAACTGGTTCACTTTGTTATAAAGCAGAAACTAACACACCATTGTAAAGCAATTATACTCCAATAAAGATGTTAAGAAAAAAACAAAACATACAGTTGGTTCTCCATACTAGTACGGACAGTGTGACCAACTGTTCCGGTTTGCCCAGGAAAGAGAGGTTTCCCTGGGCATGGGACTTATGGTCGTAAAACTGGTGAAGTCTGGGGAAAACTGGGACAAGTTGGTCACCCTCAGTATGAGTACCACCCAGATGTCCATTTCCTCAAAATACTGTTTGCAGGTAAGCATAAGGAGAGACTCCCAAGGCTAACTCATTTATGTGCACGCAACCAAGGCAGTGGCAGTTCGCTTCCTGGCCATTGTGTGTGTGTGTGCTCGCGTGCGTGCGTGTGTGTGCATGAACGTACCCACATACACACATGTACACCAATAATAATAGTAGCCAGAATGTAATCACAGTGTGACACATGCTGTGTGCTGCGGTGAGCAGTTCACATGCTTAACAGGGAGCATCAGTTGGCCTTGTTCAAATCCCAGTTATGCCACTTAATGGTTTTGTGGTGATGGGCATGATTCTCAGCCTCTCTGTGCCTCAGTTTCTCCAGCTGCAAAATAGAGATAATACTATTACTCACCTTTCAGAGTTGTTAGAGTAGATGTGTTCATCCATGTGAAGCATTTAGCAGAGCGCTGGGCACTTCCTAAATTTGATCAATGTTAGAGATTATTACTATTGCTATCATTAACAGTACCAGGCAACCTGCATCCCTCCTCTGCTTCTCTCCCTTTCTCACCTCCCAATTTCTTCCCTTTGCTGTGAGCCCACTGCATCCTGCCTTCTGTTTCCTCCCCCTGCTCTCTCCCTCCCCCACCAGAGGGGCCCTCAACACTTTTACCCTGCTTGGATGAACAGAGCCCCCAGTCCATGCTCAGACACACAAACTGGACACAGCCTTATGTTGTATGCCACTACAGCATTATGAATCTGTGTTAAGCCTCATTAAATGAATATGGAAAACCAGTACACCTATTTTTCTCCTTTGGTTGGCAGATCAGTTAAGAAATCGATGGCAGTGGATGTGAACTTCAGCAGACATGTGGTGAGTTCTGTCCCTACAACCTTAAAGACGAGATGGAGAATCATAAGCCAATCACTATTAAAATTAAGTTATTAATGTGTAAAGAACGAGCAAGAGTGCTAGGTAATGGAGGTTTCTGGTAGAGCAGTAAGACGTTTCTCAGTCTTATCCCATTCACTGTTTCTCACCCATAATTTGGATGAAAGTATAGAAGATACACATCAGATATGCAGGAGATTAGAAAAATAACAAATACTTTTAATGGAGTGTAGGGATATGAAAATATCAGGACCCTTGAAGCAATGGGTGAGATATAACCAGATGAAATTAACATGGATAAATGTAAATCTTGTGTGAGGGTCCAAATAAAACCCCACTTGGACGTATATAAATTAATACATATTATTACATTATATATCATGTAATTAAAACATTAATTTTTGTTATTGTATTATAGTTATTATATTACTGTAATGTTAATATATATAATTATATAATGAATAATATAATGGCATATATTACTATATATATATAGCATATGATATTGCATATCCTTTGGACCCAGAAGTTCTACTTCTAGGAATTTATCCTAAAGAAAAATTATATGTGTGGGGGGGTGGAGGGAATGGTAAAGAGAAAGCCTAGAAATGAAGTCAGTGCAGAACTAATAATAATATTAAAAAATTGGACAGTAGCCTAAATACATGTTAGTGGGGATTGGTAACTAAATTATTGCAAATGTAAACAAAAGAAAATGAGGCAGTTCTTAAAAATTGTGCTTTACCAACAGTATTTCTCCAACTGCAATCTGAAAACTTTACACATTGGAGTTTTCTGGGATACTGGTTAAACATACAGGTTCCTAGGCCCTCCCCAGAGTACTAAATGAGTGTCTTTGGGGGAGGATCCAGGGAAATACTTTATTAACAAGTGCCCTCAGATAATTCCAATACACACTTAGAGTCTGAGAATTACTGTAGAAAAGAACATTTAATGGAATAGGAAAGTGTTCCTGATATAAGTGACAAAACAAGTTCCAAAACAGGGTGATCCCTTTTATGTAAAAATACTTATTTGTATAGAAGAAATTTTGGAAGGATAAAAGCCAAAATGATAACCATGATTAATTTAATGTTATATGGCATTAATAGAAAGACGGTGTGCTGATGGAGAGTTCCACTTTATTCTGCACTTGTCGTATAATACCTGGAATGTTCCATTTGAGGAGGTAAAATCTATTTAGATTAAAATCGTATTGGATGTAAGGACAACAGAGAGGAGGAGTCAAAGGTGGATCCAAAGTTTGGAAGAATGGTCATGCATCAATGGAGCAAGGGCGTCACAAAGAGAAGCTGGTTTAGGGAGGAAAGATGAGTTGGTTTTGAACATGGCAGGTTTGAGGTACTGGTGGCACATCCATCAGGAAACAATCAAAAGACAGTTGGAATTCTGGGTCTAGAATTCAAGAAATTGAGTGGGGCTAGAGATGTAGATTTAAAGACAATAAAAGTTGTAGGAGTGGATTAATCAAGGAGGAAGATTAAGTAGAGATAGAAGTGGCTAGAGATCAGCTCCCTAGAAGATGCCTTTGATTAGTGGAAAGGAAAGGAAGAAAAGCCAGTAAAGGAATAAAAGAGAACATGGTCTGAAAGGTAATGGGTGAACCAGTAAGATCCAGTGTCACCAACCATCCCTCAGAGGAAAGAGTTTCAGGGAGGAGGAGAAGGTCAAAGAGGATGAAGACAAAGAGTTGGCCACTGGACTGGACAACTGGATAGTGAGGACCTTCTGCAGAGTTGTTTTGGAGAGTGGTGGCATCTGTAGCCAGGTGGCAAGGAGTTAAGGAACAATCAAGTGGTAAGGAAGGCCCGAGAGCTGGTGCAGTCATTGCTGTGTTTTTAGGGCATGTAGTAGCCTCTCCCATTTGTGGAGAAATGATCTCATGGTTTTCATGCTCCTTTCAAGATGAAGCTGGGACCATTTCCCCCAGCATTCTTTCTCCCAGAAAAACTGAACTGGAATTTGGGTTGTTTGTCCTTTCATGGAACTTTCAGTCACTGGGTGCAGTATAATTTTTTTGAGAGGTAATTTGTATTTCCCCTCCCTGCATTTTTCCATTTCTTTCCCCACTCTTCTTTCTTGTCCTGGTGAAGGTTTGCGGCTGGACAAAGGGTAGAAGTTACTTACATTTTCCTTCCTGGCATTTGTTTCAAAAAACCTGGGTCCCTCCAGGTAATTGTAATGGCGTCCTAGAGTATGAGACAAGAGAGAGCATATTTTTGAGGAGAACAAGAAGGATTTCCCTAAGACTGGAAAGAAATTCCTCTGACTTGGAACAGGAAAGGTGTCTGAAAGCCTGGCGAGCCACAGATCCCTATAGTCTTCATCCTGACAGTACCAGGAGAGCAGGCCAATTTTAGACAATAGAGCTGAGGGAGGGAGGACCAAGGCCTAGGCTCCCAGCCAACCAGGGATTCCCCAGCCCCCAGCACAGACAAGAACCTGCAGTCTGGGAAGCTGAAGGGGCCCTGTGGGCTGGGTCTTTGACATCTTGATGATACCTCTGTACCTCCTTGAGATTCAGAAGGTCACCCTGATACCTTAGCACTTTCTGAGACCCAGAACCTTGACACCCCGGAAGAGTGGGGGAAGAGCCCTCAAGAATGTTTGGGATTGAATTTCCTGCTTGGCAGGACAGGGCTGGTCTCTTTATTAGAAAGTAAAGACATACAGTGTTTCTTGCTCACCTAAGTTTGTGCGTGGAGATTTGTGTCTGCTACACAGGAAGAAATCAGGCTAGCGTCCTCGAGCAAGGTGAGTGCTTTCTTCACCCGGGAAGAAAACCAAGGTGGTGGAATGGGGATCTCTAGATGATGTGACAACTGGCGTACAGGTGGTCATCAGTTTGGTAGGATGTGTGAAGGAGGGTAGAAAACAGTGACCCCATTGTCAGAGGAAATGGATCCTCGTCCATCTCTGCTGCTTGAGCATCCTACAACTTTGGCCATATTTCACCTCTCTGGGCCTCAGTTTCCTCACGTGCAAAACGAAAGCATTAGATTAAGTGAATGCTAGGGCTCCTCGCACATTCTGAGAGACCGTTTGGCTTCGTTCTCTTCTTTCTCAGGGTAAACTTTCTTATCTCTAAGGAATGAGGTGGATTACACAGTCCTATAGCCGCTGAGCTACAGTCACCTTAGCCTAGCACTCGTGAGGAAAGCAGCAAACTGGGACAGCTTGCATTACTAAGGAGGCTACAAGTGTGTATTCTAATCTGCACAGCTCTGGGATTTCAGATGCGGTGTATGAGCCCCTCCACATTTAATTGAAGGGGGCAGAGGGTGATGAAACTACCAAGTTTGCTTTTTAAGGTTGGGCCATCCAGTGAAGATGGGTTTGCATACTAGTCTCAGAAGGCTAATTTATCACTCTGGACAGCAATTTCTCATTAACACAATGTCAATACTGCTGGGGATTGGCTGGACCACCTTTGGAAGCGGTTAAATTACCTTTTAATCAGTGTATGGAAGAACAATGCTTCTGCTCCGTCATGGCATAGCAGCCTTGCTAATTTGACATCTTATAAAAGCCAAGGCAGTTCTACCTATACTGGTGTGATATGACCAGGATTATTTCCAGAGAGGCAGAAGACAGGAAAGGAGGGTTTCTGTGGCTGTTATCCAAACTGGCATGATTGATGTGGGTGCAGTGGGTTATAGCTAATGGTCTGTGTTTAATTATGGAGGCGGTGACACAAGGGCTGGAGGATGATCAGGCACTAACCAGATGATGTACCACTATTTCAGTAGGAGCTTGCTGAATAGGGTCAGTAGAGTGGTAAGGTGGTCTAAATTCCATGTTTCTCCTGGGATTCGGGCTTGGTCCCCGAGAGGCACAGGGCTGTATTCATAAGATGTGTCCAAATTCACACTGAAGAGGTCTCCTAGGAGAACAGCCAGTCACACAGGCCCCCGATGAAAGTGCTTTGAAATCCACTGCTCTAGGAATTCATTCATTCATTTAAACCAGGATCATGTGCATTGATAAATTGATATATATCTAAACCTCATCAGCCACAGTGGAAAGATAGGGCTTTTCATCTCTCGTTCCTCAGAGCAATAAAACAACGAACAATTCTTTATCCACTAGCCTGAAAAATAATGACAATACCTGTTGTCAAACTGCATATTATCCACCGTATCCATTATCAACTTTTAGCAATAGAGCCTTCAGGTTTTAGCTGGACACATGGCTTCCCAGCCAGAGTATATTTCTCAGCCTCTGTGGCAGCAGTGTGAGACCATGTAACTTAGTTTTAACCAATAAGAAAGGAACAGAAGTGATGTTCCTCCACTTATTCTTTTCTCCTTCTTGTGGGTAAGAAGGAGTTTGTGCCGGGTGGTGGTTTGCTTTCAATCTAAAAGATAAGAAAGGACTTCCCCGGTGGCACAGTGGTTAAGAATCCGCCTGCCAGTGCAGGGGACATGGGTTTGAGCCCTGGTCCGGGAAGATCCCACATGCCGTGGAGCAAATAAACCTGTGCGCCACAATTACTGAGCGTGACCTCTAGAGCCTGCAAGCCGCAACTACTGAGCCCACGTGCCACAACTACTGAAGCCCGCATACTTGGAGCCTGTGCTCCGCAGCAAGAGAAGCCACTGCAAAGAGAAGCCCCTGCACTGCAATGAAGAGTAGCCCCCGCTCGCCACAGCTAGAGAAAGCCCACGCGCAGCAACGAAGACCCAATGCAGCCAAAAATAAATAAAAATAAATAAATTTATAAAATAAATAAAAGATAAGAAAGATACCTGTTGTGATAATGGAACAGTAACAGAGAAGGAACCTGGGTCCCTAGATGACCTTGGGAAAGAAAGTCATCCTACCTCCATCAACTGCCTACGAGCTTGGACTTTTATAGAGAACTGGATCTTCTATCTTATTTAAGCAGCTGCTATTTTGGTCTCTGTTACAATAAATACAGTGATTTACATGGGTAAAGGAAGGACCTTGCAGTTTGCAAAGCACTTTTATATGTTTTATCTCTTAGCTTCACATGACAAGCAGGTGGAGTAGACAGATGGGGGAAGTGGTCAGAGCATCTACCTGACAAGGAGGGAAACAGGCTCAGAGAGGCTGTAACTTCTGTCCTCAGTTACATACCTATGCAGACATGGAGCCGCATCTTGAACCCAGGTATTCTGACTCCTTCTGCAGTGCTCCTTTTACTATAATATTGCCTCTTGGTCCTTGGAAACCTTAAGACATAGTCCGATATGTGCATGAGAGGGGAATCTCCATTTATTAAAACTCTTGCTGTTTGATGGGTTAAGCATCTCCATCTAGCTCTTCTCCTCTCCTTCCACCTCCTACATACCATGCCCCAAACAGCAAAAAAAGCAAAGCTCCATAAAACAGGGTTTTTAAAAATAGTTGGTGGACTTGCTTAATATCAGAACTGCCAAGGTTCTGGGGGGAAGGGAAGTTGCAGTGGGAGGAGTATTTTATCAACGACATTGTTTACAATTGTCAGCACATGGGGTAATAAAAAGCAGAACAACTTTTAGTCAGTTTTATTATTGTTTTTAAATTCTCTACAGACATTAAATTGTTTTTAAATTCTCTTATTACCTGTACCCCCTTTTTGCCTGCACCTTGTATGGACCACTTCTATCATCCCCTCACTAGTATGCCACAAAATAATAGCAATGAAGGAAAGCAAGATCATAAAATGGAAAATCCGATTGACTCTTGCCCTGCTCTCTTTGATGTGTATACATGTGCAGGAAATGGCTGGAGTGTTTGGACCAATTGTCGCCTGTTACATTTAGAAGAGCTTCTGTAAAGAAAAGGAAAGCTTGTCTGTTTCCTTGGGTTTTTCCTACCCTCTTATTTCCCTAGTTACAAAAGTTGGTTCTGTGCATTTTTTTTTAAGCTGGCATCTTGCCCAACTCAGATTGATTATAAAGGTTGGGAGGGACAGTTGAGATCTGCAGCTTGATTCCCCAGTAAGTTGGCTGTTTAGAAAGATAGCATTGACAGCCGAGACAGCCTGCAGATGGGAAGGCAAGTCTGGAGATTCCCTTGTTTATTACGGAGCCACTGAGTGACTCACTAGGTTGGGCTCTTCCTTGGAGGAACACAGAAAGATAAGTGCCTAAGTGCCTGGGAGAAATTAGCGGAAAGGTTCTTTCCTCAAAGGCTTTACAGTAGGGTTGCCAGATTAAATATAGGACACCAGTTAAATGTGCATTTCAGATTAACAGCAAACGCTTTTCTTGTGTGTAAATATGTCCCGAAATATTTCATGGGACATACTTATACTGAAAACACAGGTGCTCAGTTACATTTACATTTCAGATAAACAAGAAATAATGTTTACGTATAAGCATATCTCATGCTTATAATTAAACATCATTTCTCATTTATATGAAATACAGATGTTTTATAATTAATTATTCATTTTATTTCTTTAACTTAAAATTTTTAATTTAATTTTTACTTTATATTGAAGTATAGTTGATTTACAATACTGTGTTAGTTTCAGGTGTACAGCAAAGTGATTCAGTTATACATATACCTATATCCATTCATTTTCAGATTCTTTTCCATGAAATGCAGATTTTAACAGGGCATCCTATATTTTTATTTGCTGAATCTGGTAGCCCTACTTACAGAAATCTAGCAAGATTTTATGAAATGTTCTCTTTCAATTCAGGAATGGCCAACACTGTTTTTCTCTTAAAGGATTATGTAGGCTGTTGGTTTTACTTATTGGCAGGGTGGAGACATACAGGGGAGAAGGTCAAGGGGAAAGAGACTGGACTGGAAGACAGGAGACTGGGGTCTGAGTCTTGTTCTGCCAGCAAATGGCTGTGTGAAGTTGAACAAGGCACTTCACCTGCCCGAGCCTTAGTGTCCTAAAAGGAGAGGATTGACCAGTCCTTCTAAGGATAAAATGATTCCATTGTCCTATGCCATTCCCTATGTTACAAATATTACAATGGAATTCATTTTCCCAGGAGATGATACAGGTTGGCACTGTCCAATAGAAATAAAATGCACATCACATGTGTAATTTTAGATTTGCTAGTGGTCACATTACAAAAGTAAAAAGAAACAGGTGAAGTTAATTTTAATGATACATTTTATTTAACCAATTATATTAAAATATTATCATTTTAATATGTAATCAATATTCAAAGTATTAATGAGATAACTTACATTCTTTTTTTTGTACTAAGTCCTCAAAATCTGGTGTGAATCCTTACAGCACACCTCAGTGCTGGACTAGCCACGTTTAAAGTACTGATAGCCACATGTGGCTACTGTACGGCACAGGTATGGGCTAACTAAACAACTAGATAGATAAATAGATAAATAAATAAATTTTAGTAAGTTAGATTCAGGAATGAGCAATCTGTAGTGGGTTAGGGAGAGAACTTAGGCTATTGGGGAACATGTTCATAGGCTTTTAAAAATTAATATACAGTTGATCCTTATTATTCATGGATTCCATATTTATGAATTTACCTACTCACTAAAATTTATTTGTGACCCCCAAATGAATACTCATGACACTTTTGTGGTCATTCGTGAGCATGGCATGTGCACAGGGTAAAAAAATTGAGTTGTCCAGTGCACACATTCCCACCTGAGGTGGAATGAGAGGAAGCTCTGTCTTCTTGTAGCAACTCGCATACTACAAACAAGTGTCCTTTCTGTGGTCTGTTTCATGCCAAGTTTTGGGCATTTTTGTGCCTTTTGTGAGTGATATCGCCGTTGAAAATGCTCCCCAAACATAGTGCTGAAGTGCCGCCTAGTGATCCTAAGTGCAGGATGGCTGTGATGCGCCTTATGGAGAAAATACACGTGTTAGATAAGCTTTGTTCAGAAATGAGGTAAAGTGCTGTTCACCACAGATATTTAATATTAATGAATCAATTGTATATTAAATGAAGTGTCTTTAAACAGAAGCACACGTAAAACAAGCTTATGCATTGATCCGAAAATGTTGTGACCAGAGCTCTCAGCTAGGGGTAACGGCTCAACGTGCACCAGTTCAGTGTTCGCGGAGATGTTATAAAACATAACTGTCAGAATACAGAGAATTGACTGTACTCTATTGTTTAGAATAGTTTTAGATTTACGGAAAAGTTGAGCAGATGGTACAAAGATTTTCCATACACCTGCCTCCTGCACCCAGTTTCCCCTATTATTGACATTTTACTTTAGTATGGTACATTTGTTACATTTAATGAACCAATCAATACATCATTATTAACTAAAGACCATACTTTATTCAGATTTCCTTTGCTTTTACTTAATGCTCTTTCTCTGGCTATCAGGATACATTACATATAGTCATGACATCTCCTTGGGCTCCTCTTGGCTCTGAAGGTTTCTCAGACTTTGTTTTTGATGACCCTGACAGTTTTGAGGGGCACTGGTGGTATTTTGTTGAATTCCACCCTCACCCCCCAACCCTGGGATTTGGCTGAGTTTTTCTCATGATTAGAGTGGAGTTATGGATTGGGGGAGGAAGATCACAGTGACGCAGTGCCATTTGCATCACATCTTATCAACAGTATGTACTGTCAGCGCGATTCATCACTGTTGATATTGGCCTTGATCACCTGGCTAGAGTAGGACTAGTAGGTCTCTTTTCCAGGTCTCTCCACCATAAAGTTAGTGTTTTCCCCCCTTTCCATACTGTCCTCTTTAATTAATTTATTTATTTTTGGCTGTGTTGGATCTTTGTTTCTGTGCCAGGGCTTTCTCTAGTTGCGGCGAGCGGGGGCCACTCTTCATCACGGTGCGCGGGCCTCTCTTGTTGCGGAGCACAGGCTCCAGACGCGCAGGCTCAGCGGCCGTGGCTCACGGGCCTAGTTGCTCCGCGGCATGTGGGATCTTCCCAGACCAGGGCTCGAGCCCATGTCCCCTGCGTTGGCAGACAGATTCTCAACCACTGCGCCACCAGGGAAGCCCCATATCGTCCTCTTTAGAAGGAAGTCACTCTATGCAGCTCACACCTAAGGAGTGAGGAGTGAGGCTCCACCTCCTTTAGGGAGAGAATCTACATAATTTATTTGGAATTCTTCTGCATAGGAAACTTGTCTCTTCTCCACTTATTAAGATATTCAATCATTTATATCGGTATGGTCTCAGGGGTATTTATTTTACATTTTGGGTTATAATCCGATACTACTTTATACATTTTGTTACTCAAATCGTTCCAGCTTTGGCCATTGGGAGCTCTTTTACTTGACTCCTGTGACCCTTTGACACAATCCCTTCAGTGTGTGTGTGTGTGTGTGTGTGTGTGTGTGTGTGTGTGTGTGTGTGTGTGTGTGTGTGTGTGTGTATAGCTGAGCACTTCCTTACTTTTGGGCTCTACAAGATGCTTAGGCTCATATGGTGTATTTCCTGCCTCAGCCCTAGAATCTGCCATTTCTCCAAGGAGCCCTGGTTCCTTTTATTGGAAAATGGTGTTAGAAACCAAGGTCTGGGCACTAGGCTTTGTTGTTACTGGAGTGTCATTCCTTTTAGGCCGTCTCAGCTGACAGAGTAAAGAAATATATGTGTGTATACTAACCCATGCACACATACATATCTATAAATATTTCTTTATATATCCATCTGTATCTATATTAAGCTAAACATGAGTTCATACCGATGTCTCCAACTAATCCATTACCACATGGATCATTCTAGCTCCCTGGCTGATCTGTAAATTTCCACTCCAACAGTGGGAAACCTGGCTCCCACCATCTGCCATCCATTTACTTAATTGTTCAATTCCAGTGAACACGTATGAAAGTATTAGCTAGACATGACTATCATAGGCTTTTATGAAATACATTTATTTCCATTATAAAAACAATACATGTTTAACAAAGAAAATTTGAAAACGAGATACAAATTGGGAAAAGCATCAAAAGCACAACCTTTGCTGACGTTTAGGGTTATTTCCTTTCTCAGTGACCCTTTAATCCAGCCAAACTCTCCCCACACCCCCTAAAGCTGCTCTCTGCTGATGTCATCACACGTCCACAGGCTGTCACTGGCTACTGAAATGAGAGGAGAGCCAGCTTTTCGGGCACCAGGCACAGAGATCCCAGAAGAATTCATGATCCTAGATGGTTTAACCATAAAGTGAGCACAAAATGAGAAAGGAAAAGTTAATGTGACATGCTGAACAAAGAAATAGGGGAAGTGGAGAGGTGGGGTGATTTCTCCACAGGCACTGACTTAGTTAAGCAACATAAAAACTTCTTGATTTTTTTTAGAACGAAAGAAAACAAAAAAACAGATGCTCTCTAACTGCATGGTCTTTTGCATGACACTTGACTGCTATGGGGTTTAGTTTATGCAAAATGATCATGTTAGCCCAAAAGTGTCTTCTAGGATCCCATGACCTATGAACTATAGAATGGTAAGGAACACTTCCAGAGCCCTGAGAAAAGCCTCCTGTTACATATCTTGATCTGGCTGGTGGTTACACACATGTGTTTACCTTGTAAAAATTCATTGGGCTGTGCACTTATGATTTGTGCACTGTCTTTATGTATGTTATTCTTCAATTTCAAAAGTTTACAAAGGAAATAAAAAAGCCTGTCACCTTATCCATCCCTCTTCAAATATGGAGCCTCACATAGTTTTTCAGAGTCCAAGAGTCATAGAAACGGCAGAGCCCGGAGAAGGCGGCCATGAAGCCATGAGCTACCAATGAAAAGGTCCTACAACTCCATTCCAGCTCCCACAAGGCCACCTGTACTGCCATTCCTTCGAGGTGTAAGCACAAGATCAAGATCACTGTGACCTTTATTTAATCTCTCAGCTCCTCCATGCGTAAAACAGGGGTAATAATAATAATGCCTATTTCTTAGCATTTTGTGGAGATTAAATAAGTCAATACATGTAAAGTGCTTGGAATAGTGCCTCCCACGTACTAAATGCTCAGTAAACATCTGTTAAATTGATGGTGAAGATGATGATAATTTTCACAAGTGTTCTTAGGCCCACAAGACCCAAGGCCACCGGAGTGACTCTGTAAGTTTCAAACAAGACTCTAGTTATTTTAACAGGTATTTTAATTCCAAAGTGTATGGATCAGTATTAATTCCATGCTGGCCTTACCTCCACTCAAACTTTGCTTCCAAACACAGTCTAGTGTCCTCTCTCGAGGCTGTCCTCTAAAATGGTTGACTGTTTAGTTTAGGTTTATTCAGTTATTTTTGGCTGCGTTGGGTCTTCATTGCTGCGCGCGGGCTTTCTCTAGTTGCGGTGAGCGGGCTTCTCATTGCGGTGGCTTGTCTTGTTGCAGAGCACAGGCTCTAGGCACATGGGCTTCAGTAGTTGTAGCATGCGGGCTCAGTAGTTGTGGCTCGTGGGCTCTAGAGCGCAGGCTCAGTGGTTGTGGTGCACGGGCTTAGTTGCTCTGCAGCATGGGGGATCTTCCCGGACCAGGGCTCAAACCCGTGTCCCCTGCATTGGCAGGTGGATTCTTAACCACCGTGCCACCAGGGAAGCCCTGGTTGACTGTTTATTGTCGTGGCTATTAGTAGTGGCTTCACCATCATATGAAGGGAGCCTGTGGATGTTTTAGGCACTAGAGAACTTCTGGCAAGCTAGAAGCGCAGAAACCTTACAGCAAGGCTGATCTGAGCAGTGAAGAAGGAAGACACGCTAGGTATACAGATGTGAACTTGGAATGCAGAAATACCTTTTAAGATGAATGGTAAACTGGAAATGTGTGCTCAATTGGTAGAGCATTCTTGTTTTTAATTGAAGTATAATTGACTTACAATATCATATTATTCAGGTATATAACACAGTGATTCAATATTTTTATACATTTCAAAAGAGTCACCATGATAAGTCTAGTTACCATCTGTCACCATACAAAGTTATTATAATATTATTGACCATATCCTCTGTGCTGTACATTACACCCTTTGACTTATTTATTTTATAACTGGAAGTCTGTACCTCTTAATCTCCCTGACCTATTTCACTCCTCCCCCCAACCCCTTCCCTCTGGCAACCACCTGTTTGTTCTCTGTACCTATAACTCTATTTTGGTTTTGTTATGTTTGTTCTTTTTGATTCCACATATAAATGAAATCATTCAGTATTTGTCTTTTTCCATCTGACTTACTTCACCTAGCATAATACCTTCTCAGTCAGTCCATGTTGTCCTAGATGACAAGAAATCATTCTTTTTTATGGCCGAGTAATATTCCACTGTATATATATACAACATCTTTATCCATTCATCAAATGATGGGCACTTAGGTTGCTTCCATATCTTGGCTATTGTAAGTAATGCTGCAGTGAACATAGGGGTGCATATGATCCAGGATTCTAATATGTGTCCTCCTCCCCTGAAACCCTGACATCTTGAAGCCTGCCAAAATGCCAGGTTGCCAGGGCTTCTGGGAGAAGATAATTGTCTTAGCTTGGGTTCCTCCAGAGGCTGACTCCAAAACAGGGACTCAAGCACACAGAGCTGATTGGAGAGTTGGTCCGAGGAAACACAGTAGGGGAGCAGGGAAGTGAAACAGGGAAGAGAAGGCTGCCAATAAAGAGTGTGGTATCAAGCCAATTATCACTGTGGGCAATTGGCATTAATTACCCAGCACTTCCGGCCTACCACATGGGAGGGCAGTGCAGACTTAAGGGGCCAGAAAAGGCAAAGAAATACAGGTTCTGGCACATGGAAGTCAGGCTGGAATGCGCTGAAGTGGTAAGGACAAGGGGACACAGGCCAAACCCTGACAGTGTCTGCTACAGTAGCCCAGGCCTCATTTGAAGTTGTGGCTACGTGTGCACTTCTGGGGATCAGGTGGTTGTCTCACAGGCCATACTGACAAGCTGCAATTTGTCATTTTGCAAATCATTTGGCTTGAGACAAATGTGATGGTTCTCCTAAAATGGTAATTGCGTTTTCCTGGAAATCAACCCAGGTTTGTTTATGCGCCACTTGGATGTTGCAGCACATAACACATGCAGATCTTGAACATCTTGAAAAAGCAGTACAGGGACCCAGCACGAGTCTGTTCACAGACCTGCCCAGAGGACACCAAATGGTATGTTATTTCCTCCTCTCAACTGCATGTCACCAACAAAGGAACCCTACGTTCTGGAAGCAGTGCTTTTTGGAGATCTTGCAGCAGGCTACAGACGTGAGATTTCTGTCAGTGACAGGTCTGGCATCCTTTCTGCAGTGTGTCAGTGGCACGGATGAATACTCAGGATTGGGACAGTTGCTATTTTAATTTACATGCTATTGCTACCCGTTTTGGCTGGCTTACCCAGAATGCCCCAGATACCTATTTGAATGGGAAGTGTTCCATATTTGAAAGACAGACCATCTTGTGGAAATTGGTGTTTTGTCACTCTCCTGAACCGTGTGAAGTTAGGAAAATGGCTTGTGTGTCTTGTTTGTGTTACAGAATTCTGGCATTTTTTTCTCCCTGTCTTTCTTATCAGCATCTTTCTCAAGGGAGCTGGGAAAAGCCAAAAGGATCCTTTTTACCATTTTTTCAGAACCATCCAACATGAAAAATACAACCTTCTGTTACACCTTAATTATTATTTCATTTTTTTATCTTTATTAGAGTATAATTGCTTTACAATGGTGTGTTAGTTTCTGCTCTATAACGAAGTGAATCAGTTATACATATACATATGTTCTCATATCTCTTCCCTCTTGCGTCTCCCTCCCACCCTCCCTATCCCACCCCTCCAGGCGGTCACAAAGCACCGAGCTGATCTCCCTGTGCTATGCGGCTTTGAGAATTTCTTCTTTTTATTTTTCTCTTGGAATATTAATAAAATAAACAAAAGTGGTCCTTTGTCCAAGGCCCAATATGATGGTCTGATTTGCTTGAGATATTTACTCTTAGAAGCCGTATAATTTCTTTTATATCCTATTATTTTTAGAACATATTTCTATGAATTATTGAGTTATCATATTTTCCTTCATTTTTATATACGAATTTTGTTTATAGAACACTCAAATTGCCGTATATAATATACATGCATATTTAAAATGATAAAGAGAAGCATTCAAGATCTAACAAGAGTCTCATATAATTGCAGTGATGTAATATAATATAATGCAATAAAAATGCAATTTATCCCACGGACATCTTTGGCAGAATGCAAAGGTCATTGTTTTCTGACCCTAATTTTCAAGCTACTGTCTGACATTTACATTGTATATCATTAAGAGCATACACAAGTATATCATGTCTTTTTGGGACTAATTTTACATAAATTATGTGTCTCTATGATTTCTTTGCATGATGGGGTATTCAGTCCATATTAGGAATGTCACACAGATCATCCTTCAGTCCCCTTCCCACCCCTGTCACAAGAACGCTGGAAGTAAATCAGAGTAAAGAGATCGGAGAGTTCTTCTGAGACATTCTCAAAAGAATCAACAGCAGACTCCTTCCAACAATAAGACAGACTAAGACCTTTCTCCTATTACTAACACATAGTAATGCTGTAAAGACATATCCCCAGAATTTAAATACATATATGCGCTCAGAAAAGGATAAAAGGGCAACCCCCACATGCCAGACAGGAAGAAAGGAATCATAGAGTAGTAAGGCCAAATAGATACCACAGCAGACGATGAAGATTTCACACCCAGATACAGGACCCAGAGACTGGGGACTGGGGTTCTCATACCTATATGGTACAGGAAATGAGGGTCCAGACCTTGACGATGCAGGGGAGCCATCGTCTCAGATAGCCGTTCCATCCAGGTTCTGAAAAGGGGACTGGGAGACTTGCTAGGGAAGCAACTGCGGCCCAGGGCATTTATGAGGAGGCTGGCTTCTGGGACCTCGAGTAGAAAGAAGTCATCTGCAGGAATTGAAAAACCCAGGACTGCACCCTACTCAATATTGAATTCACATTCACAGCTCCTGTATGGCAGGGGAAACCCAAGCCAAAGAACTATCATTAAAACGTATCTAAAACCTTTGACACCTCCAGAATTCCCAACTGAAACAAAAGCAAAACCAGTCCACAGGTCCATTCTCACACCTAGTGGCTCACAGGACGCCAGGAAAAAAAAATAACCTGCTAAAGAGAAATTCACAATAAAAGATTATGGATGTATATAGAATAATGCATCCATTGTGAGGGACAGATAGAAAACTCAGCAAATAAGAGGATTAGCACCACACATTAGGTATAATAGATTAATTTTAAAGACACCATAAAATAAGTATATTTTAAATAGTTGAAGACATAAAAGAGAGAAACCAAAATGAAAGCCCAAAATAATGTGAAAAAAGACCAGAGAGATTTGCATGAGAACCAAACAGTTTCTAGTAATGAAAAATATAGGCATAGAAATTAGTCAACAGGTTAAACAGTAGTCTAGACAACGGTAAGAAGAGAATTAGTGAACTAAATGATATGTGTAAAGAAATTACCCAACATGTGGCACAGAGTCGGGGGAGGGAGAGAGAGAGAGAGGGAGAGAAAGAGAGAGAGAGAAATGGACTATGGTAGTAATTTAGAGGAAGTTCCAACATATGTCTAATCAAAGTTGCAGAATGAAAAATTAAAAGGAAATGGAGGCGAAACAATATCCTAAGAAATAATGGCAGAAAATTTTCTAGGACTAGAAAAAGACACGAATTTTTAGACTAAAAGAATATCATGTCCCAAGCAAGATAAATTAAAATAAATCCACACATAGAAAAATGTAAAACTACAGAGCATTCCTGCAGAGGAGAAAAATCTCAAAAGAAACCAGAGAGAGAAAAACAAACAAATAACCTGCAAAGGAACCACACAGGTTGTAATTTAGTCACATGACCAAACCTAACTGCAAAAGGAACTGTGTGTTTGAGAAGACAAGAACGTAACTTTTGGAGACCAGATACGATCTCTACCATGTATACATGTGGCCCTCGGTATCCATGGGTTTTGCATCTTTGGATTCAACCAACTGTGGATGAAAAAAATATTTGAAGAAAAATCTTCCACAAAGTTCCAAAAAGCAAAACTTGAATTTGCGGCTCACTGGCAACTATTTACATAGCATTTAAATTTTATTTACAGCTATTTACATAATATTTGCATCATATTAGGTATTATATGTAGTCTAGAGATGATTTAAAGTATACGGGAGGATGTGCGTAGGTTATACGGAAATACTGCAGCATTTTATGTAAGGTACTTGAGCAGCCGCGGATTTTGGTATCCACAGAGTTCCACTGTGGAACTAGTCCCCCACAGATACTGAGGGCTGACTTAATTATCACATTCTGAGTGTTGAGCTCAGACTTATGGGAGAAGGGAAGAAGAAGGATGCTCTTGGGAAATGAACCTTTCCAGCTATCTCCAAATCATGGGAATCACTACACAAAGCACGGGAACTTTCTTCTCCGATATTATTTTGGCTTTAGTATTGCAAGTGGTGGTGAAGGAATTCTCCCACCCAGGTTGAACATAACATGTTCTAGAAATGAATCTTGTCCAACTTAAGCTCACAGAGAAGGGTGAAAATTTGGATTTGTTTCTCAAACATCGAGCTGAGCCCCAGGCCAATGCACCAGGAGTAACCAGTGTCTGTCTCATTTGTGTGTGACACGTAACAGACTCCGCAAATGCCTATTGAATACATTCACTGATTCTTACATTCAACAAATATTTTTTGGATGGCTACACTGAGCCATTGTTCTAGATCTGCCCTGTCCAATAGGATAGCCATTAGTCACACATGGCTATTTAAATAAACTAAAATTAGAAACTCAGGTCCTCAGTCACACCAGCAACATTTCAAGTGTTCAACAGATACACGTGGCTAGTGGCTACCACATTGGACAACACAGATGTATAATATTTCCATTGTCACAGAAAGTTCTATTGGATAGTGCTGTTCTAGATGCTGGAGATACGGTAGTGAACACAATGGGCACTTCCTGTCTTCATGAAACCTAAATGCTATGTCAGATCGTAATAAGTTTATGGAGAAAAATTAAGCAACAATGGAAAATAGAGAGCAGGAGTGGAGGAGTGGAGGAGAAGTAGTTACAATTTTAAATATGGTAGTTTGGGAAGCTCTCACTGAGAAAGTGACTGTATTAGTTAACATAATGCTAGCTGATATAACAGATAATCCCTCACATCTCAGTGGCTACACACAATAGTTTATTTCTTGCTCCAGTCAAGGGTTGTAGGGAGAGACTGTGGAATCATTAGATGGAATCTGTTCCATGTGGTCATTCAGGGCCACAGGCTAACAGAGGATCTGCCATCCACAACCCAGAGCTTCCAGAGTTGCCCTGGGCGTCACCATCAACCCAGCAGATGGGAGAAGAGAAAGAGTGTTGTTTAAGAGGTTTCTGTGGGTTTCTGTGGGTCAGGCCTGAAAATGGTGTAATCATTTTCACTGGCATTCACTTGGCCAAAACTTAACCACATGTAGGGTGACCAGCTGTACCAGTTTGCCAGTTATTGAGGGTTTTCCTGAAATATGGGGCTTCCAATGCTCAAACCAGGAAAGTTCCAGCCATACTGGGATGACTTGGTCGCCTTAGCACATATCCTTACCTAGATGCAACAGAAACTATACCATTTTCTACACTATTGAAGGGGAGCATGAATTTTGGTGGCCAGCTAATGTTACTGCCATAGTAACATTTCCCTCAAAGAACTGAGGAAGCCAGCATGCAGATCTCGGTGGAGGGGGCGGTGGGGGGGGGGAGAGAAGAGCATTTTAGCCAGAAGGGACAGCAAATGCAGAGGCCTGAGGCAGGGTGTGTCTGGCACAGAAGAGGGGAGGAAAAGCAAGGGGGCCCAGCAGGGCTGGAATAGAGTAGATGAGGTAGAGTATCCCAGAGTATTCTTTCAGGTTCCCACTGACCCACCAGCAACCCTCTTGAGATGTGACTGTTCACTTCCACCCAGTTGGCCATAATTTGTTTATGAAGAAATGATGGTAGGATGGGTGGGAGGGAGGGAGACGCAAGAGGGAAGAGGTATGAGGACATATGTATATGTATAACTTATTCACTTTGTTATAAAGCAGAAACTAACACACCACTGTAAAGCAATTATACCCCAATAAAGATGTTAAAAAAAAAAAAAAAAAGAAATGATGGGCTTCCCTGGTGGCACAGTGATTAAGAATCAGCCTGCCAATGCAGGGGACACGGGTTCGAGCCCTGGTCCGGGAAGATCCCACATGCCGTGGAGCAACTAAGCCCGTGTGCCATAACTACTGAGCCGGTGTGCCACAACTACTGAAGCCCGCGCGCTTAGAGCCTGTGCTCCGCAACGAGAAGCCACCGCAGTGAGAAGACCGCACACCACAAAGAAGAGTAGCCCCTGCTTGCAGCAACTAGAGAAAGCCCGTGTGCAGCAACGCAGACCCAATGCAGCCAAAAATTAATTAATTTTTTAAAAAAAGGAAATGATGAAGATCTTGGCTAACTCCTTCGCTGAAATCCAGATACACAGTCTATGGCCTTTCCCTGGTTTAATAGTTTGATAGCCCTAGCAAAAAAGTTAACTGGCATGCGCTAACAAACCTTAAGTTTCAAGGCCCCTCACCTGCACAGTCTTGGAAGGGGCCCTAGCAATGTGTTCAGATGTCATGTATTTTTGCAAAATTTGCAAAAATAAGATGTTCTGACCACAGTTGGTTAAGTCCTCTGTCTCAAGTTCTTACCTCCCCTTCAAGTCTGGTGGTGGTGAAGTGGCCATGGACATTTTTGAGATCAGGCTGGGTGATTTGAGTTGGGGGTACACTTAGTTTACTCTCAGTGGGAGATATTTATGTGGTTCACAGTGACTTGGGTATATAGTTAGTTTATTGCTAGCCATCCCATTGTAAGAGTGACTCCGGAATCCTTCTGCTACCCACTGTGCCAACACATGCAGCCTTGTGACATGAAGACTCAGGTTATGATATGACTCCTGGCCGTATTGAGATATCAGCTAGACCTACAGCACCTAGTACCAGAGATATGTGAGTAGTGGATGAGGAAGGTTTGGAAACTTTGGTAGCTTGATGTTGTAGAAGACTCTTCCCATCAACAGACACAGGTGGAGGATTCAGTTCTCACTGATGCTTAATCAAATTGGAAGTTCTCCTGGATGGACCTAGAGACTGTCATACAGAGTGAAGTAAGTCAAAGAGAGAAGCAAATATCGTACATTAACACATATATGTGGAATCTAGAAAAATGATATAGATGATCTTGTTTGCACAGCAGAAATAGAGACACAGACGTAGAGAACAAATGTATGGATACCAAGGGGGAAAGAGGGGGGTGGGATGAATTGGGAGATGGTGATTGACATATATACACCACTCCGTATAAAATAGAGAACTAATGAGAACTTACTGTATAGCACAGGGAACTCTACTCAGTGCTCTGTGGTGACCTAAATGGGAAGGAAATCCAAAAACGAGGGAATATATGTATACGTATAGCTGATTCACTTTGCTGAACAGCGGAAACTGACATAGCAGTGTAAAGCATCTATACTCCAATAAAAAATAATAAGAAGAATACATGGGAGTTCTCCTGACAGGGATATACTGGATGTGCTGGGTTGAAGAGTGTCCCCCCAAACTCATGTCTACCTGGAACCTCAGAATGTGACCCTATTTGGGAATAGTGACCTTGCAGTGTAATTAAGATGAGGTCATACTGGATTACGGTGGGCCCTAAGGCCAATGGCTGATGTCCTTATGAGAAGAGGAGAGAGGCACACAGACGCACAGAGAAGAAGGCCATGTGAAGATGGAAGCAGAGGTTGGAGTGATGCTGCCACAGGCCAAGGAATGCCAGGAGCCACGGGGAGCTGGAAGAGGCGTGGAAGGACTCTCCCCCACAAACTTCGGAAGGAGCACAGTCCCGATGACACCTCTATTTTGGACTTCTGGCCTCCGGAACTGTGAGAGAATAAACTTCTGTTGTTTTAAGCCACCCAGTGTATGGTAATTTGTTACAGTAGCTCTAGGAAATGAATACACTTAATAAATGCAATGTTTACAATTATAAGCACATAACATGTCTTTTTTCTTTTATTAATTGGAAGAAATAGAAATAGAAGTCCTGTGCTTATTTCCATAAGCTTGTAGCAGTACTATAAAGGATAAGAACGCGTGTGTGAAGTCGCACGTTATATGCATCCCAGCTATCAGTCTTTTTATGATGTATTTCATTTGGCCATGATGGAAGTAAGCTGAATTATTTCTATTATTTCTATAGAACATGATATTATAAAATTATTATCACATGAAGATGTGATCAAAGAGGATCCAGCCCAAAATGGAAGGAAAAAATATTATAAATATATTTCAGGAAGTTAATTAATCCAAAATATTATCTTATTTATTTTTGTTTGGGATATTTATCTCTTTTTTTTTTTTGAAATTTACAATTTGTTCCGAGTTTTGTTCTCATTCTTAGTAAATACTTATGTTTGTACCTAATTTTGTATCTGCTATTTTGTATGCTTTTTAAACCATCTTCCCTCACCAAATCCTATAAAGCTTCACGGCCCCCCAAAAATCTTGTCTGTCGTTGGGCATGAAAAACTGACTCCAGTTTTTGCATCAGCATCTGTTCACAGCATGCTCTTCAGAAATCTACCAGCAATTTAAGCCTTCTGGAAGCTTATATCCTAAGCGAACCCAGTAATCTCTAGATTTACAACTATCCTGCACAAAAAGGATTTTCATGAGGTAGTGTAAACAGCTCGAAAATTGCTTGTGCTTCTTGTGGTCTTTCAACAGCACTTTGAATGGCATCTTGGGTGGGACAAAAGTTTGGTGTTCCAGACTGTCCCATGTGTGCAGAACGTTTGGCATCCTGGCCCCCCTGCCCACTAGATACCAGAAACAGGCTCTGTCTTTGACAATCAGAATCCTCCTCAAACATCACCAAATTTCCCTTAGGCTCATTGTGGGGGAGAAGTACTGTCCCCACTGAGAACCTCTGGACGGTAGATGGCCCCGAGATATTCTTTGTAAATCTCATTTTATCCAATTAAAATCAAATTAGAATTTAATGTGAGGGCAAGGCCCCTTGTTCTGTATCTCACTTATCAGGCAGACCCTCCCCAGCATTTCCAAATCAGCCCCACTCCGCCACAAGCGAGGCCTGGGAAGCATCTTAAAAAGGCTCCCCATGTGACTCTGACAGCCACTGAAATTTGAGAACACTGGTTCTCAAATGATGGTGACTTTGCGCCCCCAGAGGACACTTGGCAATGTCTGGAGACATTTTTGATTTTGACAACAGGGGAGCGGGTACTGATGGCATCTAGTGAGTGGAGGCCACGTTGCTGCTGAACATCCTACAGTGCACAGGACGGCCCCCCTACAGCAAAGAGGGATCCAGCTCAAAATATCAGCAGCACCAAGGTTGACAAACCCTGATCTAGACATTAGGTGGGTCCCTGAAATAGTCTATTTCAGTCCCGTTTTAATAAGTCCTATTTTAACAGCATTGAGAGACTTGAGGCCACCAGGCTCTCTGGCTTTCAACCAGCTGACTTGCCTGGGAACCATAAGTAGTGTGCCTGTGACATTCCTATCATCCCCTGAATTGTTGGGAACCCTCCGGCTCTGCTCCCCATCCCTTTCCCACATCTGTCAGGCTGCCCCAGCCCTTCTCGGGTCTGACGGGGTTGGTCTGAGCTCTCAGCGGGTCCTGGTCTTGCTTAGCCTCTCTAGGTAATTATGACACAGCCAGACTATAAGCACTCAGCGGACTGTCTTGTTGGGTATGCAGGAACCTTACACTTCCCAGCCTCCCTTGCAGTTAGCTTGGGGGCCATATGACTGAGGACTGGCCCATGAAATGTGGATAGAAATGACACATGCCCTTTTCCTGGCGATCTTGGCTCTGGGATAGCAGGGAAGGCTTCCAGAAGGGCCCTGTGCAGTGGTCCCCAACCTTTTTGGCACCAGGGACCGGTTTCGTGGAAGACAGTTTTTCCACAGATGGGGGCGGGGGCGGCGGGGGGGAATGGTTCAGGCAGTAATGCGAGTGATGGGGAGCGGTGGGGAGCAGTGGGGAGCGGCAGACGAAGCACTCGCTTGCCCACCGCTCACCTCCTGCTGTGCGGCCCAGTTCCTAACAGGCCGCGGTGGACCGGTACCAGTCTGCGGCCCAGAGGTTGGGGAGCCCTGCTGTAGAGGGAAGCCAGCAGTAGCCTTGATGCTGGCTGGTGAGCCCACCAGAGGAGGTGCTCTAGGTGGGGGCAGACTGACCCCAGGACTGAGGACTGCAAGGTGAACCCCAGACCGGGCGCCTTATGCGGGCCCAGCTGGACTTCGGGGGATACACAGCCCGTGTAAGAGCCGGGAGAGAGGATGTGGGGCCCTGAGTGGCTGAGTCCCAGTTTTTCCAGCAGCAGAGACAACAGGGTGAACAGGGGCAGAAGAACAGGGATGTTACTACCGTTGAGGCCTGCCAGGACTTGATGAGTGTCATGAGGACATGGCAGGTCTCTGACTCCCTACCCACACCCCCATCACCTGAGGATGCTGAGTGGAGGGACTTTTCTCAGATCTTCCCCCAAATTTTTATTTCTAAAATTGTTAAACGTTAAGAAAAGCTGAAAGAATAATACAATTACCCCCTGTAAACTCTTCACCAAGAGTCCCCTAACATCTCTCCATTATTCTAACATTATTCCATTATTCTCCCCCCACCTCTCTCCTTCTCTCTCTCTCTCTCTCTCTCTCTCTCTCTCTTTCTTGCTGAAACATTTGAAAGTAAGCAGCATAATGTGCGTTATAACCCATTTCTGTCATTAGTCTTTGTGGTGGTAAATTTTATGTGTCAACCTGACTGGGCTAAGGGATGCCCGGATAGCTGGTAAAACATTAGTTCTCAATGTGTCTGTGAGGGTGTTTCTGGAAGAAATTAGCCTTTGAATCACTAGACTGAGTAAAGAAGATCCAGCTCACCAATGTGGGTGGACAGCATCCAATCCCTTGAGGGCCTGAATAGAACAAAAAGGTGGAAGAAGGGCAGGTTTTCTCTCTCTGCTGGAGGTGAGACCTCCATCTTCTCCTGCCCTCAGTGCTCGTGGTTCTCAGGCTTTCGGACTCAGAGCAGGACTTACACCGTGGCACCTCCCTGGTTCTCAGGCCTCCAGCCTTGGACTGAATTCCCCCACTGTGTTTCCTGGGTCTCCAGCTCACACATGGCAGGTTGTGGGGCTTCTTGGCCTCCATAAGACCTGAACCAGTTTCTACAATCAATCTCTTATTGATCTATTTATCTTTCCTATTGGTTCTGTTTCTCTGGATAACCCTGACTAATACAGATTTTGGTACCAAAAGTAGTACTAGAGGAACAGAATTTTAAGGATGAGTTTTCTGAATTGGTTCTGGGCTTTCTGGAATTGGCTCTCTAACCTCATTAGATTTAAAGATGCTAATGACTCTATTTCCAGTAGTAAAGAGAGTGAATGTAGTTTTATCACATATTGCCAAATTCTCGTCCATAGTGGCTCTACCATTTTTCACTTTCACTCGCCATGTAGAACGCCTGTTTCTGCACAGCACTGCCAGCAAAGTGTTTTGTCAAGCTTTTGGATTTTTGCCCAGCGGATGGATGTGGAATGTGTAGTTTTAACTTGTCATGTGTGAAGTTGAGCATATTTTCTTATATTTAAGAATCATTTGTTCATATTTATTTCTGGACTGTCTTATTTATATTTGTCCATTTTTTTAAATTTGCTTTTGGTCTTTTTCTTCTTTAAGAGCTCTTTATATATGTGAAGGAGATTAACCCAGAAAAGGTTTTTGTTTGTTTTTTTTTAACTGAAAAGGAAGTTTTAGAACTGGGGGAGATGAAGACATGATCAATTAAAAAGTCGAACTTGCTCTGCTAATAGACAGGAGGGAACATGAGGATGGTTAGGTCAAATACAGAAAAATAAGATCGTTTAAATTTTTTCCCCACATGAAAGTCTAGTGTGAACAGAGCTGTGATGCATTACATATGGCTGATGCTACAGAAGAATTTCAAATCCAATGGACCTTCTCCCTGGACTTCCTAAAAGTGAGACCAGTTGCTGATATATGTAGCAAATGTGCCAACCAGCTCCTTTCTTAAGAACACAGTGATGTTGTGATCTCAAAAAGAAAACTTGGAAAGGAGATGACACGTTTCTAGCTTTTAGAGACATTAACTGGTACCACAATTAGAGGATAGCTATTTAAGTATCCCAAAAGCCAGGTGTTTCATAACTAGCAGCAACGCTCTCTTGGTCCTAATTTGAATTTGGGGGGGTACGTTTAAAGTATAAAATAACAATAGAAAAATGTGGAACTCAAACTAGTCTCTAGATAAACATCTTGCAAGCAGTGATAACTTGAGGACGTTCTGAATTCAGAGTTTCAACACTGTCATGCCGCGTCTGCACGGGCATTCTGTTTGATGGGAAATAAAGGGAAGAGGAAAATAAATCAACCACCCTAAGGGAAGGCAGCTTGATTCTTCCTTCGAATCTTTGCCGTGGCTGAGGTGTTCTCCAAGAAGAGAGGCCTTGGGTGGGACAGGTCCCAGAGAGATTGATTCAAGTTCCATTCTCAACCTTAGAAAGAGACAGCAGCAGCTCTAGTGGCAGCCTGTGAAGCCGCCCTTGCAGGGGTGCTCAGGGAATGGGAGTGGCAGTTTCAATGGAGTGATGGACAAAACCCGACTGGAGTGGGATCGAAAAAGAGGCAAGTGAAGATGGCAAGTATAAACAACTCATTCTAGGGATCTGGGTGAAAAGGGGAGCAGAACATTAGGGCAGTAAGTGACATTGGACATCGAGTTGAGGGAGGTGCGTGTGTTTTAAAAGTTTTGAAGTATGTTCAGTGTGCTTGTAAGCTGGCACTGCATTCTCCTGTACAGAGGGGGAAATTGATGAGAGAAAGGCTGGGGTGAGTCCTTGAGAAGGCACGTGGGTAGGACTGGCATCCAGGCCTGCAACCCACGCAGGTGCCCAGGGCCCCATGCTCAGAAAGGCCCTGTGCTCGGTTTAGTGCCCTCTTGTCACCGTCTTGAAATTCTTGGTATTTCTTCCTTTGTAAATAGAGTCTAAAGGAGCAGAGGAACACGTGCCAGGGGTTGGAGCCTCGGCTCACACACAGTCCTGCCTTCTCCAGCTCCCTGGAAGAGGTTCTTACACACCTGCTCCCCAGCCCTTTAGTGCCCCAGGTCCCATCTGGCTTCCACCCTCCCCAGTCCCTGCCCCGCCAGCTCACTGCCCTCTGCCTGGGATGGCGGCTGGGTTGCCTTGCGGGGAGATGAGGGGGACCCGATTTCTGCTGTCTTCCTCCACTCCCAATGGGACCTGGGGACAGGGTGGTGGAGCTCAGGCTTGCACACCCCGGGGAGCTTTAGGGCAGACTGTGGCGGTGGCCGTCTTGCCCCAGGGTTGGCGTTGCCGCGGCATGTCCAGGCAGCTTAACAGGCTGCATCTTGGTGGGGACAAGCCTGTCGCCCACTGCCAATCCAGGTACCTCGTGTGCCCTGGCGCACAGGTTTAGATATCCTTAAGGGTCATCCAACTGCCTCGGATCAGGGAGACAAACCCATGGGGAGCTGGGCTGGACTTCCGCAGAGCTCACCCCAATCTCAGTGCAGTGGGTCTGCATGGAGGCTAGTGGGAGGGGAAACCCGGCAGCCAACAGGCCCAAGTGTGTGCAGTAAAATTTATGCTAATAATTTAAACCTTTGACCCTTTTCTTTACCTGGAATGACACTGAACAGCAAATAAAAGTGCCATGACAAGTTGAGAGAGAGACTGAGGAAGAAAGGAAAAGGCTTTATACTCGAGTACCTTTGCCCCTGCTTTTCAAACAAGGTGGCCCATATTTTCATTTTGAACCGGTCCCCACAAATTTTGTATTGAATACCTACTCTATGCCAGCCACTGTGCTAGATATTTTTTACATCAATGACCTCATCTGATTCTCCTGGTAATTCTGCCCTAATGACACTGTTCTTAGAGCTGAGGAAGAACATCCTTGAGTGAGCTCGATGCTTAAGGAGGGACAGGACCTCAGGTCTGTCCTTTTCCCGGGAAGCACCTTGAAATTCTCCAGCCAGCAGAAGTGAAGCAGTATCTTGCCTTGAGCCTTTATCTTAATATCAGCTCTTATCAATTTTAGTAGCCACCTACTAATCCCTAAGGCGCTCTGTTTGTAAATCTTCCCTTTAAAAATGTATAAGGGCTCAGATTTTTGGAGAAGCATGGGGGCTTTTGCAGGTGGGATGGTGTGCAAGATACAGAATGTTAGATGTCTGGAGTCGGAAGAGGATGGGCAAGATGGCTTTATCTGCCCTCCCTTCTCTCCAGTGGAGTGCTGGCAAATGTTGAACAACCAGCTCTTAGTAAAAATTAAAAACCTGATTTATAGCCTTTGCCAGTTTCCATGGTATAAATCCTCCCACCATGGCTGATTTCAAGCTACCAAGGTGAAGACGAGCTAGAGAGGGACGCGCAGCAGGCAACACAGCATCATATACTATTTCCATCGTACAGACGCGAGACATTAAGAAACCCTTAGGAGCATAGATAATATAAAGTATAATCAAATGAGTAGTCAGTGATGAGCACTGAGTGTTTAGTACCTTTGTTTTTAATATAATTTATGAAATTGTATGTTTATTCAATTTAATTTTAAATAATGGCTGTTTCAATTCCTAAAAATTGAACAATCGGCTCTCGTGAGCCAGTGTGCGCTGGTATAAGCAGTGTGGGCAGATGTGAGTTGGTATGAACCAGTACAAGCCAGCTGCAGCACATCACTGCTTTAGGGGAGCCAAGCCAGGGAGTGGGGGTGAGATGTGTTTATGCAAGCTCCTGGTGGCTGGGTGCCCAAGGAGGTAGGATACGGGGATCCCCGTGTCAGAGCTTTAGCCGTGGACCTGTCCCACTTACTCCCATTGTATGCACTTTCCTTTCCAGTTGCTCTGAAGCGCTTGCTCGATCTCTCTGGCCCCTTTCTCCAGCTTCTTCCCAGCTGTCCCCACCCCAGCTCAGAGGGAACCACTTCTGCCCTGCCCACAGCTGGAGGGGCTTCACAGCCCCACCTCCAAGGAGAGCCCTGGGCCTGATCCTGGGGCTGAAGAAAGCCTCCCTTCCCTTGGGTCAGTTTTCTTTCTTGCTGTGCACATCCCAGGGCAGAGACGGAACCCCAGAGTGGGAAGGGCCGTGGGAAGCTGCTGGGTGCCTGCCCATTTTACAGATCTGGAAATGGAGCCCTAGAGAATGCAAGGGGCTTGCTCCCAGTGCACTGCACACCTGTGGACCGTGAGGATCTTGGGCAAGCTGCGCATCTTCTCCCCCATGCAGTCAATACAGGTTTTGAGGGTCAGTTCTGCACCAGGCACCATGCCAGGTGCTGGAGACTCACCAGTGACAAGCCTGTTATGGGGCCCGTGTAGGGGGCAAGGAGCAGGTTCAAACCAACCCAGGTCTGCCTCTTGACTGTGCCATTTAGAAGCCGCGTGACAAGTCACTTCAGCTCTCTGAGCCTCGGTTTCCTCTTTTCCTACGTGGACAATGTAGCACTTTTCTTGGGGGGTTGTTGTAAGACTTTAACAGGGTGATGTAAGTGTCTGGCCTGGAGTAAGAGTTTACCGTGTGAAGAGAGGAGGGGCACCTGTGAGACCACGTGGTAGCTGCTGCAGTTTGCCCAGTATCCTGGGCTACCCTGAAGGATGTGGGGTGGAAGTGCGAGATCCCACTCTCCCTGCTCTGCCTGCATGGACCAGACAGCATGTGCTCCCAGCGCCCCAGGGGCCCTAGGTGGGCAGACCTCCTTCTGCCTAACCCTGGACCCAGTCATCTTATCTCTGGAGCAGGGCCTGGCACTGGCCATGTTCCTGGAGGCCCTGCCCATTCCCCTCTACCACACAGTACCTCCTAGGGGTCTCCCGCCACATGCTTCCCTAGCGACGGGCAGCCTGGGTGGAGTCTGCTTGACCTTTGTCCTTAACTCCCTCGATGTGGCCCGGCAGGGTGGTCACTAGTTCTGTCCAACTAGGGAAGCCAGCGGCCCCAGTGCTGAGCATGAACACCATGGGCCCTCTGCCTGCCCTGTTGCCAGGCCTGGATCTCCCAGGGAAGATGACCAAGCCCACAAGTACCGCACCTGCACTGTGGCCAGTACTTCCTGAAGCTCAGCATTTAGGAGAAGCACATCCAGTCCTACACACACGAGAGGTCATTCCTGTGTGCCACCTGTGGCATTGATTTTGTAACCCCAAGCCACCTATATAAGCACAGGCAGATCCAGGCACACCTCAGCACCTCCAGCTGTCCTGAGTCTGATGGGGACAGGGTAGCCTCCCGGAGGAGGGAGACAGGCTGAAGAGACACTCAGAATGGAGGAAGGTTGATGGGGCATCAGAGGGACCTCCTTCTCCGGGCACCCAGGGTGGTGGGCAGTGTCCAGTGTCCACCACGCATCTGCCCCTTGCTGCTAGGAGCCTAGACCTGAAATCAGAAGCTGTTCCCTGTCCAGGCCCACATGTAGGGACTGCCAACAGGGAACCCCTTTGGACTCTAAAACGTGGCTTCCCCTGGGTTCCTCCTGGCATAAGATGCCAGAGTAGACATCGCTGATTGCCTCTAAGCCTTGGCGGTGGCAGTGACAGCAGACAATATCCCTGGAGAAGTCCTGGGACAGACACCAAGGCATCAGAGGGCAGGCTGAGAAAGAGAGAGGGCGCAGACTCAGGCTACCTGCCCCACTCCAGCAGCGCAGAGTGGCTGCTGACCCCCTCCAGCACCCTGTGCCTGCAAGGGCTCCTTCCATTTTGATATCCAGGCTCTGGAGCCCAGTGGAGGAAGTGCCCTGCCCTCTGCTCGGCCCTTCCACCTGCACTCCTCTGGCCAAGTCTTCTTTCACTCCGTTTCCATTCAGTTCTCCACCCCCACGGAGTGCATATGTCATCAGGAGCAACTTGCTGCTCTTCACCAACGGCAGCACCACACGATGCACCCTTGGAGTCCTTTGGTGTCTCCTTAGCTTCTTCTTGGGTTGTCCTGAGGCATGCAAGGCTGAGGGCAAAGGAACCCCCGTTTCATTCTGTGGCTACCAGGCAGTGTCTCAAGACCCCAGATGGCAGTGGCTCCCTGCTAGCCACCTAGCCGTGGCTTCCTGGGGGTCCTTGCTTCTCTGGAAGACAATGCCTGTTCCCCAAATTACCTCCTCAGGTTACCTCAGAGAGAGACCCACTCACCACTGCCAGGATTCTCTCTGTGGGAGAGGGTGGCCCAAGGAATGGGCATCCTTTCTTGGGCCAGGGATGGAGGCCAGTTTCATGGACATGTGACCTGTGTGGTCACACAGGACTCTGGCCTCAGAAGGGCACCATGCTGGGCTTAATGTTCTGCTGGTGGTGTCTTGACATTTTTAATAATTTTCGAATAAGGGACCCTGCATTTTTATGCTGCACTGGGCCTCCCAAATTGTGTAGCTGGTCCTGCAAGTGGGGATGGTAACCAGTGCACAAGTGAAGGGTCAGCCTTAGCTAAGAACGGACAGTTTGTCCATAGTGGAGGGGAGGCACAATCAAGGTAGGTTGGTGGATGTATCGGTGGTGGGAACCTGAGGGGCTTCTCTCTCACTGCTTCTGCCTTTCCAGTGGAATAAGAAACAGGGTCATCAGCTACTACCCAAGGCAATCTACAGATTCAATGCAATCCCTATCAAATTACCAATGGCATTTTTCACAGATCTGGAGCAAGAAATTTTTTAATTTGTATGAAATACAAAATACCTCAAATAGCCAAAACAGTCTTGAGAAAGAAGAACGATGCTGGAGGAATCACACTCCCTGACTTCAGACTATACTACAAAGCTACAGTAATCAAAACAGTATATGGCACAAAAAGAGACACATAGATCCATGCAGCAGGATAGAAAGCTCAGAAATAAACCCACACATATACAATGGAGAAAAGACAGTTACGTCAATAAGTGATGCTGGGAAAAACTGGACAGCTACCACGTAAAAAGAATGAAATTAGAACATTCTCTAATACCATATACAAAAATAAACTCAAAATGGATTAAAGACATAAATGTAAGACCAGATACTATAAAACTCCTAGAGGAAAACATAAGCAGGACACTCTTTGACATAAATCGCAGCGATATTTTTTGGATCCGTCTCCTAGAGTAATGGAAGCATAAGCAAAAATAAACAAATGGGACTTAAGAAACAAGGTCGTCAGGTGTAAGGAAGAGAGAGAATTGTTTGTGGTTTGAAGAAACAAGATATGGTGTGAAATAGTAATCTGTGAGAGTGGGCTGACTTGGTCCTTCCCAACGTCTGGGACGATTCATGGACCCCTCAGGGGCACTGTGTTTAGAGGGTCTGAGAGGGTCAACTGGCCAGGAGGAACTTCCATTCCACCCAATAGACAGGCTGCTGGAGCCAACCTTGACAGTGTTGTCCAGTCTGGGGAAAGAGCTTCAAAAACAGTCCCACCTGATTGAGGTGAGAGCTGATCAAGCTGTCTCAATGGCCCCCACCAGTCCCTGAATGGGAACACAGGATGGTCTGAACTGCAGGTAGCCAAAGATAAACCACTGAAACTGCTCTTATAAAGGATGCTAATGACCTCCATGTTGCTAAATCCCATGGCCAGTTCTTAGCCCTCATCCTGCTTAACCCATCAGTAGTCGTGACACAGTTGACCACCATCTTTCCCCTAAATTCTTATTTTGTCGCTGAGACACCACCCTCTTTTGGTTTGCCTTTTCCTTACTGGATTCTCCTTCTCACTCTCCTTTCCTCTAGTACTTCCTTACCTTCCCGACCTCTAAGTTTTGGAGGACCCCAGGCTTGATCTTCATGTCTTTTCTCATTTCTTTCACTTCCTAGTTATTTTTATCCAAGCCCACAGCCTAAAACACCTGTATGCTGATATCTCCCAAATTTGTAACTCTAGCTCAGACCCCTCTTCTAAACTCCACATTTGTATGTCCACCTGTCTACTGGACATCTTGACTAGGAGGTCTAATACACATCTCAACTTAAATGAGCCTGAAATGGAGCTACTGTTATTTTTCTCAAACCTTCTGTCGTAAAGACTTCTCCCTCTTAATGAACACCCGAAGCTCTGCCACGGCTGCCTCCCAGAAAGAAGGCTTCTTCCTCCACCAGCCATCCCCCAGACCAATTTTGCATGGAGCCCACTCCCTTCCGTCTTAAATCCTGATTGGCAGAGCCTTGTGCCTGCTCCCCAGCTGCACTGGAGGCTAGGAGCATGAATTCTGACTTGTATCTTGAGGAAGGTAATTTTCCAAAACTAGGAAGGGTTTTCAAAAGATGCTGAGTAGTCACAACTTATAATTTCCTCATATTTTATGAGGAAATCTGAATACAAACTCTTTTGAGAGTTTTTAAATATTCACCTAATATTTTACACCTGAAATCTACTACATCCAAACCAATAGCCTTCTTTTTATATCCCCAGCAACTTGCCTTCATCAAGCCTATCCAATAACTCTCAGGCTTTTTATAGTCTTTCTTCCATCAATTTAGGTCATATCTAATTAGATTACAGAATTCTAATGACAGCTACAAGCATAAACAGGTTTGGGGACAAATTCAGCTCACTCTTTGCTCAATATACAACTCAACCAGTGGGAACATCTGGCATCTTAGAGAGTAGCCTTCTAGCTCTGAGCAGTTTCAGGTCCTGGCATCGGTATTATTTCCAGTGGAGAGCATTGGTTAATCAGGTGAATCAAGTAAGCAGAGATGGGTTGAGAGCTTCTGCGTGCTTTACTTATTACTATTACGGGAGTGATTACTTTACATTTACTGTCTATCTGGATTCCCCCCCCCCCACTTCTTTTTCTTTTTGGCCACGCTGTGCGGCATGCAGGATCTTAGTTCCCTGACCAGGGATCGAACCTGTGCCCCCTGCACTGGGAGTGCGGAGTCTTTTTTTGGCTGTGTTGGGTCTTCGTTGCTGCGTACGGGCTTTCTCTAGTAGCCCCCGCGTGAGCGGGGGCTACTCTTTGTTGCGGTGCGCAGGCTTCTCATTGTGGTGGCTTCTCTTGTTGCGGAGCATGGGCTCTAGGTGCCTGGGCTTCAGTAGTTGTATCACGCGGGCTCAGTAGTTGTGGCACGTGGGCCCTAGGGTGCGTGGGTAGTTGTGATTCGCAGGCTCTAGAGCGCAGGCTCAGTGGTTGTGGCGCACGGGCTTAGTTGCTCCACGGCATGTGGGATCTTCCCGGACCAGGGCTCGAACCCCGTGTGCCCTGCATTGGCAGGTGGATTCTTAACCACTGCACCACCAGGGAAGTCTCTGGATTCCCTTTTGATGTTGAATACTTTGAGCTCTCATGTGTTCCCTGCCCCATACTCAAGGAAAGGCTGGTTCTTTTCTCCTTCAGAGCCCTTTGCTGACACATCAGTCTATTGCCTCCTGGAGGAATAATGTGTACTTCCAGCCTGATTCTGAAACAATCTGATTGCAGGGAGAAATAAATCGTATATACATACATACTTATTTGTTTGTTTGTTTGTTTATCAACTAACAAGGACAGTTTTGAGTGTGAATAAAGGGGGCACTATTAAACGTTAGGGTGGGGCAACAGGTGTAAAAACTGAGATGTTTGTCTTGGTAAAGTGGAACATCTGATAACCCTGGTACATAAATGCTCATGCAATGGCAGTCTTCTCCAAAGCTCACAGAGAGGCTTGTAGGGATTGTCAACATGGTAAGATTTGCTTATTGTATGTCATATGGAGGATGCAGTGACTTTAGGGATTGAGATCAACCGTTTTATCTGTGGTACAGCGGCATTGCAGGAGGATAGACTGCTTGGGATATACACACAGGGATAATATGATCCTATCTGGTAAGGTTCTGACCCATACCTGGAAAACCAACATCTGCTTCTGGTTCCAAACCAGTGAGTTCTGGTATGTACTTAGACTGTGCCAACTCAGAGAGTTTGAGGGTGATGGATACCACTTTGTTTATACTTGAAAATACCGTACCCTGCAATTGCATTGTGTATTGTATAACTCCAAGATTGATGAGGTGTACCTGGACCAATGGTTTGAGTCTTCCCAGCCCAGGTGCCAGACTATATGAATGAGTGAGCTTTCAGATGATTTCAACCCCAGCCATAGGCATCCTTCTGAGAGATCCTGGGCCAAAACCTGCCCAGCCAACCAATCTCAAGTTCCTGACCCATAGAAACTATGAGAAATAATAAATTATTGTTATTGTTTGAAGCCACTAAGTTTATGGGGAGATTTCTTAGGCATTAATGAATAACTAGAACAAGTACCTATGTGCTGTCTCAACAGAGTGTCCAACAATCAATAGATTTCATGAATTAGAACTTCAAGGGAGAGCTCAATGCTGAAAACAATAATTTGGGGGAGAATCTGAATATATATAATGGTTAAAAGGACTGAAGATGAAACCAGAGGCCAGTGCTCACATGAAAAAGGTCAAGGAGGGATAGTCGGAGAGTTAAGCCTTGGTTTCCCAAACCCCACTTTCTCATGGCTCTCCTCTAGCTCAATGGCCATTGTTTCTCAGGGTCTTTGCTGCTTTCTCCTCATTTCTCTGGCCTCTAAACTTTGGAGTCCCAAGCTGCTTCTCTCCTATACATATTACGTAGACAGTCTTATCTAAACTCATGACTAAATATGATCCTTGTGCTGGTGACTCCTCACTTTGATTGTCCAGATATAACCTCTGTTTTTCACTCCAGACACATGTATCCAACTGCCTCCTATACGTCTCCATTTGGAATTCTACTAGGAATCTCAAACTCAACATATCCAATACCAAACTCTCAACTTCCTCCAAAACATGCTCCTTTTTCAGTCTTCCCCATCTCAGTAAATAATGAATCCATCATTTAGATGGCTCAGGAAAAATTTGGAGTCATGTTTGAATTCCTCCATTTGTTTCACATATTTGGTCCATCCACAAATCCTTTTGGTTCTACCTTCAACATACACCCAGAAACCACCCACTTCTCACTATTTTCACAACTTCCTCCCTAGTCCAAGTCACCATTGACTCACACCTGGTAGATGACAGTGATGAAGAGAGATAGTGAGTGGTACAGCCAGAAGATAATGATTCAAAACAGGAAGTTTATTTTGTATGTTTTTATTAAATTAAACCCTTTATTTAAGATAATTGTAGATTCCCATGTAGTTAAGAAATAACACAGAGAAAAAAAAAGAAATAACACAGAGAGATCCAGTGTTTCCCCAAAGGGTAGCATCTTGCAAAACTATAGTACGATATCACAACAAGGATATGGACACTGATATGGTCAAGGTACTGAACATTTCCATCACCACAGCGATACGTCTATTGCCCTTTAATAACCACATGCACCTATCTTTCACCCCTCCACCCCATCCCTAACCACTGGCAACCATTACTCATTTCTCCATTTCTAAAACCTTGTCAGTTCAAAAACGTTATATAAATATTATCATACAGCTTGTAATCTTTAGGGATTGGCTTTTTTCACTCAGCATAATTCCCTGGAGATTCATCCGAACCTTTTTGTATGTGTCTCAATAGTTTGTTCCTTTTTGTTGCTGAATAGTACTGTAGCTTGTTTAAGCATTCATCTGTGGTAGGGCATCTCGTTTTCAGTTTGAGGCTGTTATGAATAAAGCAGCTATGGACATTCATGTACAGGTTTTTTTGTGAACATAAGTTTTCATTTTTCTGGGATAAATGCCCAACAGTACAATTGCTGAATCATTTGATAGTTGCATGTTTCATTTTTAAAAAATAATTGCAAAACTATTTTCCAGTGTAGCTGTGCCATTTTACATTCCCATCAATAATTTGTGAGTCATCGAGTTTCTATGCATCCTTGCCAGCATTTGGTGTTGTCACTGTTTTTTATATTAGTCGTTCTGATAAGTGTAGTGATAGCTCATTGTGGTTTTTATTTGCATTTTCTTTAGTTGTTCACGATGTTGAACACCTTTTCTTGTGTTTATTTGCCATCTGTATACCCTCTTCCGTGAAATGTCTGTTCATGTGTTTTGCCCATTTTCTATTTGGCTTGTTCATATTTTATTGCTGAGTTTTGAGAGTTCTTTATATATTCTAGACAATAGTCCTTTGTTGGATATGTGGTCTGCAAATATTTTCTCCCAGTCTGTAGCTTGCCCCTGTATCCTCTTACAGGGTTTTCACAGAGCAAAAGTTCTTAATTTTGATAAAGTCCAATTTATCAGTTTTTCTTTTTATGGATCATGCTTTGGTGTCAAGTCTAAGGATTTTTTGCCTAGATCTAGCAAAGATCTTCTGCTGTGTTTTCTTCTAACATGTTTTATAGTTTTACGTTTTGCATTTAAGTTTGTGATCCAGCACCATTTGTTTAAAAGGCTATCCTTCTTTTGAATTGTTTTTTTGCACCTTTGTCAAAAATCATTTGGACATATTTATGCGGGTCTATTTCTGGGTTCTCTGTTCTGTTCCATTGACCTATGTGTCTATCTCTCTGCCAACCACACTGTTCTGATTATGGTAGCTCTTCAGTAAGCATTAATGTTATGTAGAGCTATTTCTCCCAATTTATTCTTCTTTTCCCAAATTGTTTTAGCTATTCTAGTTCCTTTACCTTTCCATATATATATTGTAGAATAATCTTATCTATAGCTACAAAAAATCTTGCTGGGATTTTGATAGGAATTGCATTAAACCTGCATATCAATTTAGTGAGCACTGACACTTTTTCTATTTTGAAAAATGGGCAAGGTATGTCTCTCCATTTATGTGTATCTTGTTTGATTTCTTTCATCAGTGTTCTCTAGTTTTCAGCATATAAGTCCCACACAGGTTTTGTTAGATTTACACGTAAGTATTTATTTTAGGGATTGTAAATGGTATTGCATTTTTAATTTCAGTGTTCATATGTTCATTGCTCGTATACAGAAATGTGACTGACTTTTATATGTTCACTTTATATACTGCCACCTTGCTGAACTCATTAATTCTAGGACCATTTTGTAGGTTTCTTGGGATTTTCTACATAGACAATCATGTTATCTGCAGATAGGGACAGTTCATTTCTTTCTTTCCAAACTCTATGTCTCCTTTCTTTTTCTTTACTTATTACACTGGAAGAACCTCCAGTGCTATCTTGAATAGGAATGAGAAGAGCAGACATTCTTACCTTTTCCCTGATCTTAGAAGGAAAGCAGTCAGTCTTTCATCATTAATGTAATATCTATAGTTTTTAGTAGGTGTTCTTTATCAAGTTGAGGAAGTGACCCTCTATTCCTAGTTCTGAGATTTTTCATTTATTATGAATGGGTGTTGAATTTTGTCAGTTGCTTTTTCTGCATCAATTGATATGATCATATGATTTTAATTCTTTAGCCTGTTATTATGATTAATTTTTGAATTTGAACCAGGCTTGTATCCTTAGAATAAGACCCACATGGGCACAGTGTGTAATTCTTTTTGTATATTGGTGAATTTATTTGCAAAATATTGTTAACGATTTTTGTATCTATATTTATGAGAGATATATATTTTTGGTACTGTCTTTGTCTGGTTTGGTATCATAGTAATACTAGTTTAATAAAATGAATTAAGAAGTGTTCCTTCCTCATCTATTTTCTGGAAGAGGTTATGTAGAATTGGTGTTAATTATTCTTTAAACATTTGGTAGAGTTCTCCAATAAATCCTTCTGGGCCTGGAGATTTCTTTGGGGGGAGTTTTAAAATTATAGATTCAATGTCTTTAATAGTTATAGGGCTATTCAAATTATTTATTTATTGTTGGGTGAGTTGTACTGGTTTGCACTTTTTGAGGACTTGGTCCATTTCATCTAACTTGTCAAATTATATGTGTACAGTTTTCCTGGTATTTCCTTATCCTTTTATGTCTGCAGAGTCTGTTGTGATAACCCCTGTTTAATTCCTGATATTGGTAATTTGTGTTTCGCTCTTTTTTATTTTTCAGTCTTGCTAGAGTTTTGTCAATTTTATTGATTTAAAAAAAACCCAGCTTTTGTTTTATTAAGTTTCTCTATTGTTTTTCTGTTGTCAATTTCATTGATTTTTGTTCTTATTATTTCCTTCCTTCCGCTTGCTTTGGGCTTATTTTGCTTTTCTTTTTCTAGGTTCTTGAGGTGGATATGCATAGTATTTTTTTGAAGTTTTTCCTCTTTTTTAATGTAAACATTTTGTGCAATAAATTTCCCTCTCAGCTTTAGCTGGGTCTCACATATTTTGATGTGTGTATTTTCATTTTTGTTCAGTTCAATGTATTTTTAAAATTTCCCTTGAGACTTCCTTTTTAACACATGGATTATTTAGAAGTATGTTTAATTTCCAGCTGTTTGGAGATTTTCCCATTATCTTTCAGTTATTGATTTCTAGTTTGAATCCATGATGGTTGGAGAACATACTCTGTATTATTTCAATTATTTTAAATAAGTTGAGGTTTGTTTTATGGCCAGGATATGGTATCTTGGCATATGGTCTGTGGGAACTTGGAAAGAATATGTATTCTTCTGTTGTTGGGCAGGGTGTTGTATAAATATTAGATCCTGTTGGTTGGTAGTAGTGTTGAGTTCTTCTATATCCTTCTTGATTTCTTGTCTAGATGTTCTATCAATTGTATTGTAGTTTCCAAATATGATTGTGGATTTGTCTATTTCTCCTTTCAGCTTTATCATTTTATTGCTTCACAGATTTTGCAGCTCTGTCATTTAATGCATACACATTTAAGATTGCTATGTGTACTTGATGGGTTGACTCTTTTATTGTTATGTAATATGCCCCTCTGTCTCTGGTAATTTCCTTTGCTCTATTTTATCTGATATTAATATAACCACTTCTGCTTTCTTTTTACTGTTTGCATGATATATCTTTTTCCATCCTTTTACTTTCAACCTACCTATATCATTATATTTAAAGTTAGTTCCTTGTAGATACTATATAGTTGTGTTGTGTTTTTTTATTTTGTTTGTTTGTTTGTTTTTTGCGGTACGCGGGCCTCTCACTGTTGTGGCCTCTCCCGTTGCGGAGCACAGGCTCTGGACACGCAGGCTCAGCGGCCATGGCTCACGGGCCCAGCCGCTTCGCGGCATGTGGGAACTTCCCGGACCGGGGCACGAACCCGCGTCCCCTGCATCGGCAGGCGGACTCTCCACCACTGTGCCACCAGGGAAGCCCTGTATCGTGTTTTTTATCAACTATGCCAATTTCTGTCTTTTAATTGGTGTTTAAATCAGTTACATTTAGTGTAATTATTAGTATGTTAAGGCTTAAGTCTTCCATTGTATAATTTTGTTTTCTATTTGTTCTCTATGTTTATCATCTCTGTTCTGTTCTTCATGCCTTCCTGTGGGTTACTTGAACATTTTTTAGAATTAAATTTTGAGTTATCTATAGAGTTTTGAGTATCCCTGGGCAGCTTCTTTAGTAGTTGCTCTACATATTACATTATATATACACAACTTATTGCAGTCCACTAGACATTTTACCATTCAAGTGAAGTACAGAAACCTTAACTCCTTTACCCTTCTTCATTTATAATTGTCTTAAATAATTCCTCTGCATACATTCAGAAACACATCAGACAGTGTTATAATTTTTGCTTTAATCATGAAACATAATTTAGAAGACTCAAGAGAAGGAAAATGTATTTAGCCGTATTTTTGCTCTTTCTGTTGTTCTTCCTTCCTTCCTTCCTGGTGTTCCAAGACTCCTTCTTTTATCATTTCTTTTCTGTTTAAAGAACTTTCCTTAGCCATCCTCTTAAGTTAGTTCTTTTAGTGAGAAATTCTTAGTTTTTCTTCATCTGAGAATGCCTTTATTTCCTCTTCATTCCTGAAGGATATTTTCACTGGATGTGGAACCCTGAATTAACAGTTCTTTTTGCTTTCACTACTTGAAAAGTGTTGCACCACTTTATTCTGGCTCCCATGGTTTGTGATGAGAAATCTGCTGTTATGTAAATTGTTTTTCCCCTCCAGGCAATTTGTTGTTTCTCTCTCACTGCTTTCAAGATAATAAAAATAGTAAATGTATTAAGTGCTTATTAGATACCATTTTTCTGATGGCTGCTTTTAAGTCTTTGTCATATAATTCTAACATCTCTGTCATCTCAGTGTTGTCATCTGTTGATTGTCTTTTTCATTCACATTGAGATTTTCCTGATTCTTTGTATGATGAGTAATGTTTTTTATTGAGACCTGGACGTATATGCTGTGGTACTCTGGCTGTGAGTTAAGCCTTCTGCTTTAGCTGGCTTCCTCTGACACTGCTCTGACAGGGGAAGTAGGAATGCCATTTTCTTCCTGACAAGTGAGTGCAGAAGCCCAGATTCCCCACCTAGCCTCTGTTGTCATCCTAGAGCAGTGCCAACTCCCCATATAGCCTTCACTGATGTCTGGGTGGTTGCCTCACTATCCTGACTTTCCACTAGGCCTCCCCTGGCATTACGCAGTGGGGGGGGGAGGGCGAGGGGTGTCTCATTACTGCTAAGTGGGGATGGGGGTCCACGCTTCCCACATGGTATCCACTGACACTGCAAGGGAAGTGTGTTTGTTACCACCAAGCAGGAATGAAAGACATGGCTCGCTACTCAGCCTCCTCTGACACCCACCCTGGTGAGAGGGTAGTCTAGACTACAATTCTTTGGGTGGTGTTTTTCTCAAGTAAGCTGGTTATTTTCTAAAGGTTCTGTGTTGCTAGGCTGTCCTTTTCCTGGTACTTTGGCTGGAGACAGCAGGCTTTTGTTTGGACTTGTTTTTTGTCTGCACGTGTTTGTTGTTCCAGATTGTCAGCTTCTTCAGCTCATATTCTGTGATATATGAGACAAAAAGAAAACCCAGAGGGCTTCCCTGGTGGCGCAGTGGTTGAGAGTCCGCCTGCCGATGCAGGGGACGCGGGTTCGTGCCCTGGTCCAGGAAGATCCCACATGCCGTGGAGCGGCTGGGCCTGTGAGCCACGGCCGCTGAGGCTGCGCGTCCGGAGACTGTGCTCCGCAACGGGAGAGGCCACAACAGTGAGAGGCCTGCATACCGCAAAAAAAAAAAAAAGAAAAAGAAAACCCAGAGAATTCACCACCCTGTTGTTCCTCAGGTCCTGAGGTCCCTAGCCAGTCTCCTTTCCTCTTTCCACCTTTCAGACTCTTCTTATGTTTGTTTCATATATAATGGCTAGGGGTTTTAGTTGTACTTAGTGAAAGGAATAGGGAAAAGTACATCTATTCCATCTTCTTGGAAGTGGAAGTTCCCCAGAAGGTTTTTATATAAAGGTAGAGGAACAACAGTCTGGAGGAAGGACAGTTGGATGATGATGATAATTTCCATGAAACCCAGTAGAATAAGCACTATCTGCCTAAAGGAGCTTTAGGAAGTAGAGCTTCGTGGGAGAGCCAGAATTCATTTAACACTAGGTGACGGAGGAGTGGCAGTGCACAGGGCTACTTGCTGTGGAAGTGGGCACTGGAGTTCCAGTGGACACAGTGGACAGGATTGGGAGGGACAGGAAGAGCAAGAAAGGTGATAAGCAGAGCAAAGAAACCCTTGGCTGAAAGTATGAGAGGGGAGAGATGACCCGTGGGGCTTATATTTGAGAGGTGACACAGGTGTGACAAGCTGGATTGACTGCCTCAGCAGTCACAGATAAATTTGGTGTCACACCAGAACCCAATCACAATACACTCTTGATCTCTTAGTGGCTGGGAAATGGCTCTTGCTACAACGGGGTGCATGTAGGTGAGAACAGGAGTGGCACCTGCAACCTTTGGGTTCCATTTTCTCATAGGCACAGCCAGCCCTCATACAAATAACCTAATGAAGGGTTTAATTTCCAAAATGTTCTGGAAGAGTGGTAGACTACTCATTAATTAATTCCCACCCCTCATTTTTTCATTCTAGTAAGGTTCTCAAGCAAACCAGGATTATTCCTTTGCAGCAGGGCATTATCTGGTATAAATTTTTGGAAGATCTGAATATTGAGGTTGTCACTTTAAAATAAGTTATTGTTGCTATTGCAATAATAATAAAAACAGTAAATGTATTAAGTGCTTATTAGATACCAGGTACTGTACCAAGTGCTCGAAGTGTTTTAAGTCATTTGATCCTTAAACCACCCTATAAGGTAGATAGATACTAATTATTGCATTCACTCCATTTTATGCATGAGAAAACCAGGGATGTGGCAAAGGAATTAGAAATATGTTCAAAACCTCCATTGAATTAAAAACTGGCATAGCCATCTTCTTTGTTACCACATTCATTCCACGAGAATCACAAAGAATGATGTTTTCCAGTGCTTTCGCAAATAATTGCTACAATCCAGTTCTTGTATTTATTTCAGTTGCTGGGATAAAAAGTAACGGTGCTAGTCTCATTCATTTCATCCCTGGCAAATCACTCGATCCATTATCCCTATTTTTCCTGTCTTTAAAATTGGGGCAGTCGTACCAGGCCACCACCCCTCTAGCCACAAAGAACAAAAGCAATAAGTTTTTATTGCAAAGCGTTTTGAAAAATATTGAACTTGTACTAAGTTATTATTCAACCCGTAGGGAGCTGGGTGGTGGCTAAACTAGGAGAAAAGCAGGAAATAGGAGAGAAACCACAGAGGAGAAGAAGGGTTGCCTGGTGAGGTGGAACCCAAGAAAACAAAGGATCCGGGACATTTCCAGCTGCCAGAGTTTGTTTTCAGCTGTACCCACCCCCATGTTGACTCTCAACTCCTTCATGCGGGGTCCGTGGGCTTACCTTGGGGCCTCACAGATGGCTACATCAATGTTAAATAATGACTTGAGAATAGATAAAGCTTCCTAGTATTGTTTCCCAAGTCTTCCCCCTTGTCTCCCATTTCCTCTTCCATCTACCTTTCCAAAGGTTCCCAACAGATGTTTCTCAGGTTCACCCATATTGATTTTGCTTCATGCAGAAATATGCCCGAGCATCTCTCTCAGAGCAGAGACCCGTCCAATGCTCAATGGTGTGTGTGTGTGTGTGTGTGTGTGTGTGTGTGTGTGTGTGTGTGTATCTCCTCAGAGCACAATTCTCTTGCTTAATTTAGTATCGGTGTCACACACATTGCATTTATCTTCACAGAGGAAAAAAAAGAAAATTTCAGCATGATCTTATTATAAACATTTTCTTTTCCGTTTTATTGACATAAATGACATATAGCATTTATAAGTTTAAGGTGTATAGCACAATGATATTTGACTTACATACATCACGAAATGATTATCACAATAAGTACAAACCATTTTTAAACACTGAAAATTCCCCCTTTGTGATGCACTCCCAGGGCAGGGCAAATTTGGACCTTTTTTGAGTCAAGACTATAAACAGAAAATTCCTCACTCCTGGGTTGAAGGCTACCACGGATCAACTTACTGCTTGAAAATCTGCAGATTCTCCCATCAAATTGGCTCAGGTTCAGAGCAGACTTGAAGATTTCCATGCTGTCACTTTTTAGGAAAACTTGCATAATGGAAGACCAAAGCTCAAATTCCATTTGTTTGCCTCTGTCTTCTTTTCTGAGAGGAATGCTGGCCCAAGCTTCTCACCAAACTTTAATTCCCCGAGAAGCACCTCTTTCCTCACCTCTGTTTGGAAAGAACACTATATAAAATAGACTTTTAAACAACTTAAATAAATTCACAAGCTCTCTCATGTACTTTCCATGTTTATCTCTTCCTCTCCCCTGCTCCACACCATGGAATATCCTGCAACCAGATTAAATAGTCCTAAAATAAGGTTTCCATCATGTCCTGTCACCACTCAAACACATTCATTTACTCCCAGTTGCCTGCAGGATGAATTCCAAAATCTTCAGACAGACCTTTACATTCTTTTCTCCCAGTCTTCTTTTATACAATCTCTTCACTTCAGAATCCTCCTAAACACATCTTCCACTTTCCCAACCTTATTCCTCCTAACACTGCCTCATCTCAACCCTTGACATAGACCGTTGGTGTGTCAACTACCAATGACGAAAGCAGGTCCCAGAAAACTCTTGATTTGGGAAAGTTTGTTGGCCCAGTTCTGATTACTTAAGACAAAAGGTCTGTAAATGGTATCTCAGAAAGGTCAGTCTGATCAACCACTAGGACCCCCATCCTACTCCCTGGGGAAGTGACCCTTCTCAACATGGAGGGCCTCATGGCCAAACATCATGAGAGGTAGCTCATCCTGTCTCAGAAGGTAAAGTGAGGGCCCCACCCTTTCAATACCATCTTCTTCTATAATTTTCTTCCCTTCTTGCCCACCATGAATCCTGCATTCTGATATCTTCATCTGCAAGACAAACTGCTCTTAAATTCCATGATGCCCAAAGAGAAGTTAGCCAACCAAGTTGCGGGAGCTTTGTGAGAACAGAGGGAGAGAGTCCTTTGTAAGACACTTTGGGGCAAAAAAAAGGGGGTTTATGATTTTTGTTCTGAGACTCTACTGTGGCCTGAGGTATTTCAACAGGATGTGTGGTTAGTGCTCATAAACCATTCTGAGATTCCAACCCCGCTTAGAGGAGTGAGCTCTAAAACTGTTTTGATCCAGGGCACCTGTATCAATAAAAATATTTTGTGCACGAACCACCAATACAGACATATTTGTTTCTAAATTATATGTGTGTGCTCCTGATCTAATGTACTATGTACGTAATAAGTCACATACACAAAAATATACTTTGAAAGAATGGGGAAAAGTTAATTGTGTTAGCTTCCTACTGTAATTTTCTAAAACGTCAAGAAATTATACACAGTCACAGAAAGGTTCGTTGTGGTTACAGGCACTGTCGGTGTCCAACCAAGATCCCCTTGGCCCTATCGGTCACCTGCAGAAGTTTCCTGTATAAGCAACAGCTTCCTGTGTCTCTCTTCATGAAAGCATTCTCTGACTATTAAAGCATGGTCAGTATGCACAGGAGAGGCTGGAAGTGCCAAGGACCTAACACACCCTAGGAATGACGCTTAACCAATGAGAGATGAGAGTCAATGGATAAATAGCCCAACTTCCTTAAACATCAGAGGGGCAATTTTGTTCCAAGAAGTCCCTCAGAGGGTCCCCAGCGGGACAGAGTCCTGGTCGCCCAAAGTCGTAATCCAGTCATCAACATATCCTTTAGCGGCTTTGCTGCCTTTTTTTTTTTTTTTTTTTTTTTTCCTGTACACGGGCCTCTCACTGCTGTGGCCTCTCCCGTTGCGGAGCACAGGCTCCGGACGCGCAGGCTCAGCGGCCATGGCTCACGGGCCCAGCCGCTCCACGGCATGTGGGATCTTCCCGCACCGGGGCACGAACCTGCGTCCCCTGCATCGGCAGGCGGACTCTCAACCACTGCGCCACCAGGGAAGCCCCCTTTGCTGCCTTTTTATGTCACTTCCCCACTCCCTCACTGTACATCCTGGAATCACCTCCCAAGTAAGATACTTGCATCTAAATCCTGGTCTTAGAGTCTGTTTTGGGGGGACTCCAAATGAAGATAGTTGTTAATAACATATTTTTAAATGATGTCCTTGACAGTTTCTACTTTAAAGTAATCTGAAGGAATTTCCTGGCAGTCCTGTGGTTAGGACTCTGTGCTACCTCTGCAGGAGGCCAGGGTTTGATTCCTGGTCGGGGAACTAAGATCCCTCAAGCCGTGAGTTGAGGCCTAAAAGCTAAATAAATAAAAACTCAAGTAATCTGATTAGAATTCCTTATTTTATGTAATATGCTGAGCTATTACTAGGATGGGAGGATTGGCAGCGCTGCCAATTTTCCTATATTTTTGTGAGCGTGAGTTAATGGTAGTATCTTGATCTATGGTTTCTTTGCAGGGATCTTTTAAAAGTTACTTGCCAGTTTTGAAAGAGTTATTAATTAAAACTGGATAGCATAATTTGTAATGCCACCTGACCAGGAACATGTAAACTGTAATACTTTGCAATATGCTGAAAGGCACAATCACGTGAGGGCTCCATTGTCAACCATTCCCAGCGTGGAACATTCACTCCTTCCTCAGGACACCTTGTAAAACATGAAACATATGACCCTCTCATACAGACCAAGAGAGGGCACTGGTGACATTCTGTATATCAAATAGTGGTAAAACTGAGTCTATCTGTCTCTTCATGCTGACATTTGTTCCCTATGCCGCAGTGTGTTATGTCACTCACTCCTGGGGTGTGATCACCCCATTTTGGAGACCACTGCTCTAGAGGCTCTAAGGCCATGTCTAAACAGCCAAAGCGAAGTGGAGGACTGAGGCCAATGAAGAAGCCACTCTCTCACAGAGAATCACCGCTCGGGGCACAGGGGGTATGGTAGAGTGGGCAGTATGTCTCTGAATTGATGTCCATGAGTCCTTGAGTTCTGTATCTGAAGGAAGAAAGAAGAATTAGATGTATGAAGTGTGCAGGTAGAGAAGGGTGGAGAAATTAGAAATCAGTACAACAGATGAGAAGGCAAGATTTTTGTTCTTGCCTGGTTTGGTAGAATGGTTTTGAGCCTTCATGGAGGAAGGTACTACTGAGATCCAACACGGAAGGAGCCATTTTATGAGGCAGTCTGACGAGACTGAACACAGCGTCTTTGTTTGGGGCTCAGGTGACAACGAATACCACACATGGACCATTTAGCGAGCATGGCAAGAGAGCACACTCGGTGAGGAAGTTGGAATTCTCACCAGCAGCAGCAGTAACACCGGGAAGAGATTCTCACTCCTCTTTTGAGCAAGTGAAACTGACACAAGGAAGCTGTGGCAGGAGAGGAGCAAAGTTTGATCCTAGTGGATATGTGGGACTTGTAGCTGCCATACTGGTTCCTGAGCTCCCTGTGAAATCTCCCCAGGGACATCCCAGAATACTTCATTGGGAGGGGGCTTTTCCAGAAAGCAGTCTGTTTGGGCTGCTATAACAAAATATCATGCACTGGGTGGCTATGAACAATAGAAATTTATTTCCCACAGTTCTGGAGGCTGAGAAGTCCAATATTGGGGTGCCGACATGGTCAGGTTCTAGTGGAGGTCCACTTCTAGGTTGCAGACTGCTGACTTCCTGCTGTGTCCTCACATGGTGGAAGAAGTCAGGGAGCTCTCTGGGGTCTCTTTTACAAAGCACTAGTCCCAGTGATGAAAGCCCTGCCCTCATGGCCCATCACCTTCCAAAGGCTGCAGCTCCTAATGCCGTCAGCTTGGGGGCTAGGATTCAACATATGCATTTTGAGGGGGACAAAAATATTCAGACCTCAGCACTGGTGACTCTGAATTAGCAGGTGGAGTTAAGGGCCAGGAAGTTTGGATTAATTTGACCTCATTCATATCCCCCAGGAGACATTTGGTTCACAATAATAATTTGGGTTCTTTTTACTATCAAATAAGTAAATGATTATTTAACATCAAATAATCATTTCTTCACTTTGCTTTGGTACTGCAGAGCCAGCCACACTGCAGAGAAAATAACAGTGACTTTCTGCCTGTTCATTTCCCATGAGGGCAGGAGAATATTGTGAAGCATCAGTTGATGATATGATATTGAAGAACAAATGAAGAAGAGAATTAATAATATTACTGCTTCATCCAAGCAGGTTGGAAGGGCAGACTTGCTTCCTGCTGCCCTGAGTTGCAAAATTATAGGTGTAAGAACTTGCCCTATGAATGAGTGTGTCACTCCTCTTGATGCACCACTTGTACATCATACGAGTGATAGTTTGTGGCTCTGACCCTTAGATTCCTCCAGGTTGAGTAATAATTTATACTACTGGATGAATTTTTGCACCTGTAATTTATAAACTTGATCATTCTTACCCAGATCCTCGCCATCTCACCTCCTCATAGAGTCATGATTTAATAGCTCAGCTGTGAGGTAAGGTCTTAACAAAGCATTGTAACTTTTACCACAAATACTACAAGACATGCAGGAGGAAGTTAAGACCCCCCCAAATCAGTTACACCTCATATATAGGTGTCAGCTAACTGCATGTGGACACTTTGGGAAGCTCGGTTCACTTTTTGGGGATGCTGGGAAGCCATTTAATGCGCCAGAAGAAATTTGGGGGTGGGTGAGATGGCATCCTAACGTCTTAAAAGTTAAGAGATTTTCCAAACATACCTTAATCCATTTCCAGTGAGTAGTTTCCTGTGGCTCAGTATAACGAATACTCACGCCCAATCACACTGATCAAAATATATAAACCTGTTATATTGGGTAGCGAAGATCTAAATTTCATCCAGGATGCTATCTGCAGTTTGATTTCATTTGGAGGTAGTTTTCCTGGAGGATTTTGGGGGGAAGAAGTTCTCTTCTCTTCTCTTGAGTTTCCTTTTTTTTTTTTAACATCTTTATTGGAGTATAATTGCTTTACAGTGGTGTGTTAGTTTCTGCCTTATAACAAAGTGAATCATTTATACATATACATATATCCCCATATCTCCTCCCTCTCGCGTCTCCCTCCCTCCCACCCTCCCTATCCCACCCCTCTAGGTGGTCACAAAGTACTGAGCTGATCTCCCTGTGCTATGCAGCTGCTTCCCACGAGCTATCTATTTTACGTTTGGTAGTGTATATATGTCCATGCCAGTCTCTCACTTTGTCCCAGCTTACCCTTCTCCCTCCCCGTATCCTCAAGTCCATTCTCTAGTAGGTCTGTGTCTTTATTCCTGTCTTACCCCTAGGTCCTTCATGACCTTTTTTTTTTTCCTTAGATTCCATATATATGTGTTAGCATACGGGATTTGTTTTTCACTTTCTAACTTACTTCATTCTGTATGACAGACTCTAGGTCCATCCACCTCACTACAAATATCTAAATTTCGTTTCTTTTAATGGCTGAGTAATATTCCATTGTATATATGTGCCACATCTTCTTTATCCATTCATCCTATGATGGACACTTAGGTTGCTTCCATGTCCGGGCTATTGTAAATAGAGCTGCAGTGAACATTTTGGTACATGACTCTTTTTGAATTATGGTTTTCTCAGGGTATATGCCCAGTAGTGGGATTGCTGGGTCTTGAGTTTCTTTTAAAAACAATTTCTCTCTGGGAAAAAATCTAAATTTTATATATATATAAATGTGTGTGAGTCTTTCATTAGATTTCTAAAAATTGACCCTGAAAAAGGCAGAAATATAGATACCATTATATATAGAGAAAGACTCTAATGAAAGATCTAATGAAGCACATTTAATTAGGACATGGTCAGCTTTTATCTGAGATCCTGTATATACCATTGGGAGCAAAGGTTTAGTTTATATGGAAGTGACCATGAGCAAATGAAACTCAGAAATGTGACATTTTAGAAGTTGTCAAGGATAAATTCTAGAAGTCAGAAGCTTAAAGAAGGATAAGATACAGTTTCACAAACTTATCCAAACGCCAATTATAATTTAATACTCTCCTTCTAGGAGTAAGCACTCCATTGGTAATTATTATCTTGAAATGAATTCGTGAACATTAATTAAGCCCCCTCCAAGCAGGATGATTAAAAGACAGTTAATAAAAGACATTTAATACTTGTCAAATTTACTAAACATTTGTTGCTATTGAAATTTTTTGTTCTTTTGCCAGATAGGTAAAAGGTACTTGACTGTTGCCGTATATCTTCTAGCAAAGGTTGTGTTTGGAGTTTGAAAGTGGCACCGTGGGAAACAGTGTGCTGTTACCATGGTCTTGGAATGCCATAATCCTGAATTCTGCAACCATCCTGTAGCCAAACGGCAGAGCAATTTGGGGCAAGCAACCTAATGCTTGAGCTCCTCTGGTTTCTAATCCCATAATAAAGCAAATATAATAATAACCTCTCTCAGCTTCTTAACACTCTTTCTACCCTTGGCTTCAAGGCCCTTGTTCAAAACCTTTCTAATCTCTCCTTTTACTTTGCTCACTCTCAGTGGCAAAGCTAGTATATTTGACACCTGAACCAGATCATTTTTTTAAATGCCCTTTATTTCCATGCCAAAGTTATTTCTGGTATCAATCATATAATAATCACAATGATCATCTTCTTCCGTTATTCTTTGGTCTTAAAATAAACAATTAAAAGAAATTTTGGTCTGGGCAAGATGGCTCGGACCCATTTCTCCCTGATTCCCCCTGCTAAGTACAACTATAAACCCTGGAGAGAACTTAAAAGGCAACCAAAGGAGCACTCTGAAATGTGGAAAGAGGAGCTGTTTAGGGATCCCAGGAGAACAACACAGCAGCAGGATGTCTTACATCTGTACCTCCCCTCAACGGAAGAAGGCAACCCAGGCCTAGCATTTCTAGACTCCCAACCTAGTGACACAGGGTAGCCCAGGTTGGCTCATTCCTCCATCAGATGAAATAGTAGGCCCTCTGACAACACCAGGTGAACCTGATAGCACGGGCAAGGGGGATGGGTCAGGAGCCCCACTAAAAACAAGCAGCTAAAGGAAGTGCTCCTCTCTTTTGCCAGACCCGAGACTCCTCTCTCTTGCTGAGAGACACCTAGTGACACACGTTGGCACTGGCAAGAGAGATTCTGCCACACACAACAAGCTGCCTGGCCCAGGAAACACGCGTCGTCCCTATGGGCCCCCTGACTCCCTTCCTCCACGTAGAGACATCAGATGACCCTGCCTGGAGCAACCCCTTTGGCCCTCTCAGGCAACACCGTCAGGGACCAGTGGGAGCCCCAGCAGCAGCAGATAAACCAAGCACGCCAAAAAAATACTGCAGGAGCTGTCATTCAAACCACAATCCACAGAAGTAGGTCAGGACCTGCATGCTAAACCTAAACAGGTGACTACCTGCTAAAATAAAAGATTTAAATAGGAGCTAGAGTCTTACAACATAACAGTAAAAATGTTTTTTAAATAAAATTTATTTACTTATTTTTGGCTGCGTTGGGTCTTCGTTGCTGCGTGCGGGCTTTCTCTAGCTGTGGTGAGCAGGGGCTACTCTTCTTTGCGGTGCCCGGGCTTCTCATTGCGGTGGCTTCTCTTGTTGCGGAGCATGGGCTCTAGGTGCACAGGCTTCAGCAGTTGTGGCTCGTGGGTTCTAGAGCGCAGGCTCAGTAATTGTGGCGCATGGGCTTAGTTTCTCCACGGCATGTGGGATCTTCCCGGACCAGGGCTCGAACCCGTGTCCCCTGCATTGGCCGGTGGATTCTTAACCACTACGCCACCAGGGAAGCCCCAGGATACTATTGAAAATCACTCATCAGAGAATTTCCTGGTGGTCCAGTGGTTAGGACTCCGGCTTCCACTGCAGGGGGCACAGGTTCAATCCCTGGTCAGGGAACTAAGATCCCACGTGCTGTGCGGTGCGGCCAGAAAAAAAAAGAAAATCACCCATCATATCAAGAGCCAGGAAAATCACAGTATGATGTTGGAATTATCTGACGAGGAGTTTAAAGTAGCCATAACAATAACAAAACAAAACTTCAACAAGCAATAACCAATTCTCTTGAAACAAATGAAAAAATAGAAAATCTCAGCAAAGAGCTATGTTATGGGAAAGAATTAAATGGAAATCTTCTAACTGAAAAATATACCAAAATTTTAAAAACTTGCTTGATGGGGTTTCCCTGGTGGCGCAGTGGTTAAGAATTCTCCTGCCAACTCAGGGGACATGGGTTCGAGCCCTGGTCCGGGAAGATCCCACATGCCACAGAGCAACTGAGCCCGTGCGCCACAACTACTGAGCCTGTGCTCTAGAGTCCACGAGCCACAAGTACTGAGCCTGCATGCCACAACTACTGAAGCCTGTGTGCCTAGAGCCCGTGCTCCGCAACAAGAGAAGCCACTACAATGAGAAGCCCACACACTGCAACGAAGAGTAGCTCCCACTCACCACAACTAGAGAAAGCCCGCACGCAGCAATGAAAACCCAATGCAGCCAAAAATAAATTAAAATAAATAAATTAAGAAAAACTTGCTTGATGGACTCAATAGTAGAGTAAATATGCCAGCAGATATAATCAATGAACTTGAGGAAAAATTAATAAAATTTACCCAATCTGAAAAAGACAGAAAATAGATTAGAAAAAAATGAAGAGACTCTTGGGTACCTGTGAACAATAAGAAAAGATCCAACATTCATGTCATTGGAGTCCCAGAAGAAGAGGAGAAAGAGAGTGGGGCTGAAAGAATATTAGAAGAAGTAATGATGTAAAACACCCCAAATTTAGCAAAAGAAAACATAAAGATACAAGAATCTGAGCAAACCCCAAACAAGATAAATTCAAAGAAATTCATATTCACACACCATAGTTAAACCTCTGAAAACTAAAGGCAAAGGTAAAATCTTGAAAGCAGCCGGAGAGAAATGATGATTACCTATCATCAGGGAACACCAATTCGAATGACAGTGGATTTCTCACCTGAAACCATGGAGGACAGAAGGAAGAGGTACAATATATTTCAAATTCTGAAAGGAAGGAACTGCCAACCCAGAACATCCTTTAGGTGAGAAGGGGATTCAAGACATTCGAAGATGAAAAACATTAAGAGAATTTGTTGCTACCAGACCTACTCTTAAATATTGGCAAAAGGATGTCCTTCAAGCAGAAATGAGCTTATAAAAGAAGGAATCTTGAAGCATCAAGAAGGAAGAAAGTTCATTTTGTATGCTGAAACTTTACTGAATGTTTATTATTACTTCTAACAGTTTTTTTTTGTGGAGTGTGGGATTTTCTATATATAGGATCATGACATCTGCAAACAGAGATAATTATACTTCTCTTTTTCCAATGTAGATGCCTTTTATTTCTTTTTCTTGCCTAATTTCTCTGGCTAAGATTTCCAGTGCTTTCTTAAATAGAAGTGGTGAGAGTGGTCATCCTTTTCTTATTCCTGATCTTACAGGAATTGCATTTACCTTTTCACCCTTGAGTATGATGTTAGCTGTGGGCTTGTCATATATGGTCTTTGTCATGTTGAGGTACATTCCTTCTATACCTAATGTGTTGAGAGTTTTGATCATGAAAGGATGTTGAATTTTTTCAGATGCTTTTTCTGTATATGTTGAGATGATGTGGTTTTTATCCTTCATTCTGTTATGTGATGTTTATCACACTTGTTGACTTGTGTGTGTTCAACTATCTTGTATCCAAGGGATAAACTCCACTTGATCGTGGTGAATGATCCTTTTAACATGCTGTTGAAGTCGGTTGCTAGTATTTTGTTGAAAACTTTTGCATTGTGTTCCTCAAGAATATTGGCCTGTGATTTTCTTTTCTTGTAGTGTACTTGTCTGGCTTTGGTATCAGAGTAATGCTGGCATAATAAAATGAGTTTGGGAGTGTTCCTTCCTCCTCAACTTTTTGAAAGAGTTTGAGAAGGACTGACATAAATTCTTCTTTAGATGGTTGATAGAATTCACCAGTGAAGCCATCTGGTCCTGGGATTTTCTTTGTTGAGAAGTTTTTTTATTACTGATTCAAACACCTTAATCATTATTGGTCTGTTCAGATTTTCTATTCGTGATTCAGTCTTGGTAGGTTGTACGTTTCCAGAAACGTATCCATTTTTCCTAGGTTGTCCAATTCACTGGCACATAATTTTCATAGTAATCTCTTATGATCCTTTGTATTTCTGTGGTATCAGTTGTAATGTCTCCTCTTTCATTTATAATTTTGTTTGAGTCTTCTCTTTTTTTTCTTAGTCTAGCTAAAGGTTTTTCAACTTTACCTTCACAAAAAAACCTCAGTTTTATTGATCTTTTTATTGTTTTTTCTAGTCTTTATTTCATTTATTTCTGCTCTTATCTTTATTACTTACTTCCTTGAACAACAGAAAGAGCAGAATATGGGTGAATATGGATGAATACAATAGACTGTCCTCATGAATTTTATAAGTTATATTTTACAATCGAAACAAAAGTCATAACACCGTCTGATACTCAAGACAACGGTATTTGAAAGCAGTGAGAGTAAAAGAGACCTAATGGAAGTAAGATTTCCACACTTTACTTGAAGTGGCAAAATGCTGATCTTTGACAAAGAAGCAAACGCAATACAATGGAGTAAAGATAGTCTCTTCAACAAACGGTGCTGCCGCTAAGCTTCCAGAGCCTAAACAGTGCCTGGCACATAGTAGGTGCTCAACAAATATTTGTTAAATGAATAAATGAATGATTTAAAAAGTCAAAGAATGACCCTTACTCCAACGCCAGTGGACAATCCAGAACTCTAATGCCAGTCAGCAATCCAGTAGACTTGAAAGATTATGCTCCCTAATGGTGATTATTCTGTAACGAAATCATTTTTAAATTCTAAAGAAACCCCAAAAAACAAAAAAACAAATGGTGCTGGAACAACTGAACATCACATGCAAAAAAAATCACACAGACCTTACACCTTTCGTAAAAATTAACTTAAAATGGATCCTAGACCTAAATGTAAAATGCAAAACTATGAAACTCCCAGAAGATGACACAGGAGAAAACCTAGATGCCCTTGGAAATGGCAATGGCTTTTAGATACAACACCAAAGGCACGATTCATGAAAGAAATAATTGGTAAGCTTCATTATAAGTTAAAAGCTCTGCTTTGCAAAAGACAATGTCAAGAGAATTAGAAGATAAGCCACAGCCTGGGAGAAAAGGTCTACAAAAGGCACATCTGATAAAGGACAGTTATCCAAAATATACAAAGAACCCTTAAAATTCTACCATAAGAAAACAACCCAATTAAAAAATTGACCAAAGACCTTAACAGACACTTCACCAAAGAAGATATATAGATGGCAAATAAGCATATGAGAAGATGCTCCACATCGTATGTCATAAGGGAAATGAAAATTAGAACAACAATGAGATACCACTACACACCTATTAAAGTGGCCAAAATCTGGAACACTAACAACACCAAATGCTGGTGAGGGTGTAGAGCAACAGGAATTCTCATACACTGCTGGTGGGAATGCAACATGGTATAGCTACTTTGGAAGATAATTTCGTGGTTTCTTACAGAATTAAACATACTCTTACCATAGGATCCAGCAACCCTACTCCTTGGTATTTACCCAAAAGAGCTAAAAACTTTTGTCTGCACAAAAACCTGCACATGGATGTTTATAGCAGCTTTATTCATAATTGCCCAAACTCTGAAGCAACCAAGATGCCCTTCAATAGTTAAACAGATAAATAAACTGTGGTACATCCAAACAATGGAATATTCTTCAGCACTAAAATGAAGTGACCTGTAGGCCGTGAAAAGACATGGAGGAAACTTAAATGCCTATTATTAAGTGAAAGAAGCCAATCTGAAAAGGCTAAATATTGTATGATTCCAACTATATGACACTTTAGAAAAGGCAAAAACTATGGAGACGTTAAAAAAATCAGTGGTTGCCAAGAGGTGGGGGTCAGAGGAGAGATGAATGGGTGGAGCACAGAGGATTTTTAGGGCAGTGAGAATACTCGGTATGTTTATGACGATGGATACATGTCATTATACATTTGTCAAAATTCATAGAATGCACAACATCAAGAGTGAAATCTAAGGTAAATCATAGGCTTTGGGTGATTATGATATGTCAGTGTAGGTTCTCCAGTTGTAACAAATGGACCCCTCTTGTGGGTGATGTTGATAATGGCAGAGGCTATGCATGTGTGAGGGAAGGAGGTATATGGGAAATCTCTGGACCTTCCTCTCAATTTTGTTGTGAACCTAAAACTGCTCTTTAAAAAAGTAAGTCTTTTCACAGACCTACTAGAGAATGGACTTGAGGATACGGGGAGGGGGAAGGGTAAGCTGGGACGAAGTGAGAGTGGCATGGACATATATACACTACCAAACGTAAAATAGGTAGCTAGTGGGAAGCAGCCGCATGGCACAGGGAGATCAGCTCAGTGCTTTGTGACCTCCTGGAGGGGTGGGATAGGGAGGGTGGGAGGGAGGGAGACGCAAGAGGGAGGAGGTATGGGGACATATGTATATGTATAACTGATTCACTTTGTTATAAAGCAGAAACTAACACACCACTGTAAAGCAATTATACTCCAATAAAGATGTTAAAAAAGTCTTTTAAAAAATAAATCAATGAAATCTATCATATCAATAGAATAAAGAAGAAAAACCAAATAATCAATATTAATTGATGGAGAAAATACATTTGACAAAATTTAATACTCATTCATGATACAAGCTCTCAGCTTTGTTCCTTCTCAAGATTGCTGTGGCTATTTGGGGTCTTTTGTGGTTCCATAAAATTTCAGAATTGTTTATTCCACTTCTGTGGAAAATGCCACTGGAATTTTGATGGGGATTGCATTGAATCTGTAGATCACTTTAGTTAGTGTGGACATTTTAACAATATTAATTCTTCCAATCCATGAACATGGGATATCTTTTCATTTATTTGTGTCTTCTTTAGTTTCTTTTCATCATTGTCTTATAGTTTCCCATATATAGATTGTTCACCTCCTTGGTTAAATTTATTCCCGGGAATTCCCAGGCGATCCAATGGTTAAGACTCCACATTTTCACTGATGAGGGCCCAGGTTTGGTCCTTGGTCGGAGAACTAAGATCCCACAAGCCTCGTGGCACAGCAAAAAAAAAAAAAAAATTATTCCTAAGTATTTTCTTCTTTTCGACTCTATTGTAACTGGGATTGTCTTCTTAATTTCTTTTTCAGATAGTTTGTTGTTAGTGTATAGAAACACAACTGATTTTTATACGTTGATTCTTTTATCTTGCAACTTTACTGAATTTATTAATTCTAACGGTGTTTTGGTGTAGTCTTTAGGGTTTGCTGTGTATAAGGTCATGTTATCTGCAAACAGAGACAATTTAATTTCTTCCTTTTGGATTTGGATGCCTTTTTTTTTTTTACATCTTTATTGGAGTATAATTGCTTTACAATGGTGTGTTAGTTTCTGCCTTATAACAAAGTGAATCATTTATACATATACATATGTTCCCATATCTCTTCCCTCTTGCATCTCCCTCCCTCCCACCCTCCCTATCCCACCCCTCTAGGTGGTCACAAACCACCTAGCTGATCTCCCTGTGCTATGTGGCTGCTTCCCACTAGCTATCTGTTCTACGTTTGGTAGTGTATATATGTCCATGCCACTCTCTCACTTCGTCCCAGCTTACCCTTCCCCCTCCCCATGTCCTCAAGTCCATGCTCTAGTAGGTCTGTGTCTTTATTCCCATCTTACCCCTAGGTTCTTCATGACATTTTTTGTTTTTTTCTTAGATTCCATATATATGTGTTAGCATACGGTATTTGTCTTTCTCTTTCTGACTTACTTCACTCTGTATGACAGACTCTAGGTCCATTGGATGCCTTTTATTTCTTTTTCTTGTCTAATTGTTCTATCTAGGACTTGCAGTACTATGTTAAATAGAAATAGTAAGAGTGGACACCGTTCTGTTATTCCTAATCTTAGAGGAAAAGCTTTTAGCTTTTCATTGTTGTGTATGATATTAACTGAAACACAGGGAAAAAGCTCCTTGACAGTGGTCTTGGCAGTGATTTTTTTTATATGACATCAAAAGCGAAAGCAATAAAAGCAAAAATAAACAAGCAGGAGTACATCAAACTAAAAAGCTTCTAGACAGCAAAGGAAACAATCAACATAATGAAAAGGCAACCCGTGGAATGGGAGAAAATATTTGCAAACCTTATATCTGAGGTATATAATATGAGAGGTTAATATCCAAAATATATAAGGATCTCACACAACTCAATAGCAAAAAAAAAAAAAAAAATCACAACCTGATTTGAAAATGGGCAAAGGATGTGAATAGACATTTTCCCAAGGAAGACATACAGATAGCCAACACATATATGAAATGATGCTCAACATCACTAATCGTCAGAGAAATGCACATCAAAACCACGAGATATTGCCTCACATTTGTTAAGACAGCTATTATAAAAAATACAGCAGGTAACAAATATAGGCAAGGGTGTGGAGACAAGGGAACCCTCGTGCACTGTTGGTGGGAATGTAAATTGGTGCAGCCATTATGGAGAACAGTATGGAGGTTCCTCAAAAAATTAAAAATAGAGCTACCCTATGAACTATCACTTCTGCGATTTGTTTGTCACTATTATGACATACATTTATTTTGTATTAAATAAAAGACACACACATAAATAAAATGCAAACATTATGATTTAATTAATAAGTGAGTGAAAGCAGTAAACTCACAATTCCCTTAGGTATACGAGGAGAAGGCACACAAATAAAAATGGCCCGTCTCCCTAGAATCAGTGAAATATAATTTAAAACAAAATGAGACAAATATTTTGGTGTAGCCCAGTGAGTACTCATAAGGCAAGTACTCTCAGAGCTCCTATTTGGGGTTGTAAGTGGAACATCCTTTTTTTTTTTTTTTTTTTTTTCTGTACGCGGGCCTCTCACTGTTGTGGCCTCTCCCGTTGCGGAGCACAGGCTCCGGACACGCAGGCTCAGCGGCCATGGCTCACGGGCCCAGCCGCCCTGCGGCATGTGGGATCCTTCCCGACCGGGGCACGAACCCGTGTCCCCTGCATCGGCAGGCAGACTCCCAACCACTGCGCCACCAGGGGAGCCCTGGAACATCCTTTTTAAAATCAGTTTGGCAACATGCAAGTGTTTCTGTGTCTGCCCCAGAAATATTACAGCTGTGTATTTATTCTGAGAAATAATTATTAATAGGAAACATTGATATACACAAAGATACTAATTGTAGGGTTCTTTACAACAGCAGAATCTGGAAATAACCTACACTTCCAAAGTAGGGCAAAAGCTAAGTATATGGTGATGAATCCACTTAATAAAATTATTCATTGAACCATTGAAAATGTTTATTTTGATTATGTAATATTATTAGAATGCTAGTGGAAATACTTATTAGTTGAAGATATTAAGAGACAAAAGCAGGACTAAAATTATATACAATATTATTTCACTTGAGTAAGTGCTCTAAGGAGAAAAACTTGAAGGGAATATACAGATATTTGAGAGTGGGTGTGATTGAATGTTTATACTGAAGATAGAATAGCCTTTTACACTTATATTTAATTTTTAATGAATGTTATAATGAAAAATCGTTTTTAAAAGAATAACTTATATGTATTGTACAGTACTTCTACGTTAAACGTGAATATTTTCTAAAGCAATAATGTATTTTTTAAAAGGTCGCCTCTATTTGCAAATAATATGTTCGTTCTTCAAAAAAACAAAAACAACCACTATAAATCTCTAACGAGGACCCATCTAATAGGAGTGAAAGAGATAATCCAGGATGGTGGTAGTCTGCAATTTATGCAAATGCTCTTGTCATGTTTGGGGGCGGTCTCTTTAAGGCAGGATGTCAGTGAATGAGAAACCAGCTCTATCCTATACAGACAGCAATGTGGACCTCAGAGACTGATGGGGATGCTGGTGAGTGAGGTTTGGTGGTGGAGCTCCATTTCCCATGCAAGTCATGAGAGCTATGCAGAGAAACAGACCCAGAAGCCTAATCCTAGGGCTGGGGCCAATGTGGGGGAGGGTCGTGGAGCGGACGACCTGGTGAATGCTGTGACCTGGTGAATGTGGCTGAGCGATGCCTCAGGGGCACTGGGAGAAGCCAGCTTCATCTCAGATCCTCACACTGGTGGTCTGGCTCAGAAATTAGGCAGGGATAATCCTAGGAGTGAAGAGTATTGAGATTCACCTGGAGGGGCCAAGGTAGGCAGGGGCTGATGGACAGTAATCTCGTGAGAGCACTTGGATGTTGACCCGGCAGAGAGGCCACAAATGCCAAGGACAGCGATGCGAACTGCTAGCCATCCTAGCCAGAGAGATTTTTACTCCTGCTCTCTTTGCCTCCTTCTATAAAATTGTTCTGTTCATAAAATTCTGTGATTTGAGAAATTTCCCAACTGAAGAAAAAAGAAATGATTGAAGTCCGTTCTGTATTATACATTGATGTCCTGTTCAAAATGAATGACCTTGCAACTCCTTTTACCCTTGAAATTATAGCAACAGAAACCTTGTCAGTTCTGTTGGAGAGACTTGCCACTCTTGAATCGGACAAACCTGACAGTCCATCCACACACTGGAGCTGCAGGAGGGTGCAGTGCATTTTGCGGCATAAACCATTTGTGAAATTGATGGCTGTGTTCTCGTTTGTTTATAAGCTGCGTGCTAGCTAGGTCAAATAGGGTGTATCTATGGGAGAGCTAGCTAATCACTCCCAACAGCCGATGGTTGGATGGCTGAGAAGGCCCTCAGCTACTCGAGACAACTGCAGAGATAGAATCTTGTCCTGACCACAGCCCCAGGCACAGGGGACTGTGGTTTTCAGTGACTGGGGATATTAAGGGGCCACTGTTTGTTGTCCCCTTTACCATGAACACTCATGCCTTGGAGTGTCTCAGCAGTTATTTTTTAGGATTGTTTTGGCTAATATTCTAATTGTCAGTGCTCAGTTACTCCAGGGTAACTTTGTCGATTTTTCCTTTCTTATTGGGAGATCAGTCTGGCTCATTTGTGAAAGGATCTTTAAGAAAGGAAAAGGTGAGTCTGACGCCTGGAAAGAGAAGAGGAGTTGGCAGGTGTAAAGGTGTGTGTGTGTGTGTGTGTGTGTGTAGTTCTCTGAGCATCATTTTCCCCATCGAAAGGCTGGGCGGTGTGGGACCATCTCTGAGCGAGCCTATCCTTGGTCCTTTGTGTGCCAGTATTTCGACGACACTCATGTCATAGTTGGCATTGTTATCCCATCCAGCAAATTAAGTTGCCTCTCCAAAACCAAATCTGCGTCTGTTTTCCACTTAACCAAAATCCACTGCCTTATTGTTTCACGCCCCTGAGTCCAACTCTCTCTCCCAGCTCTAATTTTCGTTTCTGGTCCTTTCCTGGTGACGAATGTGCATGCTACTCTGTCTCATGCAACCTGGCTTCTCACTTGGCTTGTACAGGGCTCTCCATTGATTTGGACAAACCCTGAAAGCCTCAGGTGATGATCACCTGGCTTCAACCCCCAAACTCACTCAGTCCACATCCTCCCACCACATGGAAAGAGAAAGTGCATTTGACAGTTGTAAGACTTGTACAAGATGGGGAATATTGATGCTCCTTAGTAATAAGACCAAAGCACTTACTGAGTGAGGGGAGATAATCATGGATTTAACCGTTACCTTTTTTTAGATTTATTTTTAATATATTTATTTTTATTGAAGTATACTTGATTTACAATGTTTCAGGTATACAGCAAAGTGATTCAGTTATACATATAACTATATTATATACACATAATATAACTATATATATATATTCTTTTCCAGATTCTTTTCCGTTGTAGGTTGTTACAAGATATTGAATATAGTTCCCTGTGCTATCCAGTAGTTCCTTATTTATTTTATACGTAGTAGCGTGTATCTGTTCATCCCAAACTCCTAGTTTATCCCTCCCCACCTTTCCCCTTTGGTAACTGTAAGTTTGTTTTCTATGTGTCCGCGAGTCTATTTCTGTTTTGTAAATAAGCTCCTTTGTATCATTTTTTTAGATTCCACATATAAGTGATATCATATGGTATTTGTCTTTCTCTGACTTACTTCACTTAGTATGATCATCTCTAGGTCCATCCATGTTGCTGCAAATGGCATTATTTCATTCTTTTTTATGGCTGAGTAATATTCCATTGTATATATGTACCACATCTTCTTCATCCATTCCTCTGTCGATGGACGTTTAGGTTGCTTCCATGTCTTTAACAATTACTTGTCGAAGTCCTCCTACATAAAGAGAACTAAAGTAGGTTTTGTGGGAGATGTAAGCCATGGGTCCTCCCTTGATATTGACAGTGAAGTCAGAAAGACAAGACATAAGGGTGATAGCAGCTACTGCTGGTACAAGGGATCCAAGTCCAAAGAGAGAACCTTGCTGGCTCAAAGCCACTCAGAGCAGTGAGAGGACAGGAGATAGAAACAAATTCTCCTGACCCTGGGCGCAGGACTCTTAGCGCTCTGTCAGAGTCAGGAGAGTGCCTCCAAGATGCTGCTAGTGTGAAAGCCACCACGTGCACAGTGGGCTTCCAAATTCAGCAGAGCCACGTACTTCAACCACGTTCCAGTTCAGATCATTTTCTGCACTTGTCTTCAATCAAATTAAAATATCAATTACTGACCTACTTCCTCCCTCCACTTATTTTTGTTAGATCTCTTGATTTCAGAACAGCCCTTACCCCTTATCTGGGACTCAAGCAAAACAAAACAAAATAAAAACAATCCTGTAATCCTGCATGTACGTCTTATGACGCTTTCAGTTGCAAGCAGTAGAGACCTGACTCGAAGAAGAAGCTTTGAAGCAGTGTAATGATGTACGTAATAGGAAGTGCAAGTTCAGGTGGCCCCAGAGGTGGCTGGTTGTTCTAGCAAGTTCAATAACATCCTCACAGTTCCAGGTTCTTTCTCTGTTTCTGTTGTGCTGCCTTGAGCATCAGCTCCCTCCTAGCATCATAGTGACCATCCATCCTGCTTTGCTGGGAAAACCCAGTTTATGCCTTTTGCCCTGACATAATTAGCAACAGCAACCCCTTTCATCCTCAGTAGTGTCCCTGTTTATTTATTTATTTATTTATTTATTTTTTAAACATCTTTATTGGAGCATAATTGCTTTACAATGGTATGTTAGTTTCAGCTTCACAACAAAGTGAATCAGTTATATATATACATATGTTCCCATATCTCTTCCCGCTTGCGTCACCCTCCCTATCCCACCCCTCCAGGCGGTCACACAGCACCGAGCTGATCTCCCTGTGCTATGTGGCTGCTTCCCACTAGCTATCTACCTTACGTTTGGTAGTGTATACATGTCCATGCCTCTTTATTGCTTTGTCACCGTTTACCCTTCCCCCTCCCCATAGCCTCAAGTCCATTCTCTAGTAAGTCTGTGTCTTTATTCCTGTTTCACCCCTAGGTTTTTCATGACATTTTTTTTTTCTTAAATTCCATATATATGTGTTAGCATACGGTATTTGTCTCTCTCTTTCTGACTTACTTCACTCTGTATGACAGACTCTAGGTCTATCCACCTCATTACAAATAGCTCAATTTCGTCTCTTTTTATGGCTGAGTAATACTCCATTGTATATATGTGCCACATCTTCTTTATCCATTCATCCGATGATGGACACTTAGGTTGTTTCCATCTCTGGGCTATTGTAAATAGAGCTGCAATGAACATTTTGGTACATGACTCTTTTTGAATTATGGTTTTCTCAGGGTATATGCCCAGTAGTGGGATTGCTGGGTCATATGGTAGTTCTATTTGTAGCTTTTTAAGGAACCTCCATACTGTTCTCCACAGTGGCTGTATCAATTTACATTCCCACCAACAGTGTAAGAGGGTTCCCTTTTCTCCACACCCTCTCCAGCATTTATTGTTTCTAGATGTTTTTAGATGATCAATTATATGGTCACCTGCATCGTGTTCTTGCTGCCAGTTGCAACTATGGTTACATTGTCTTCACGTCCATTGGGAGAGGGTGGTACTCTCTCCTGGAATGGTAAGAACTTACCCATAAAGCCCCCAGCAGATCTCTCCTCTCATCTGTTTGGTCCAAGTTATAGCAGGAGGGATGCAATTAGCCTCAGATCAAACAGACCCCACCCTAAAGTTAGGATCAAATTTAAGCTACATGATTTCATAGGAGAGGGATGGATACCTGAACAGCATTAGGTTTCTGTTAGGAAAGAGGAATGGAGAATGCAGAATGGAGCAGCCACAAGCAATGCCCTTTCTAATAAGCCTCCTTCTTGCTCTTAACAATTTACCCAAATCCTCTGAAATCAAATGTCCCCTGATTGAGACTACACAGAGCTACAACTGGACTGTGAGAGACTTCCGTGCCTGGCAGGGACGGTACCTCATTACTCCGGGTGTTGTAGCATGTAGCTTATTACTGTAAAGTAATAGCTGTTTGAGATACGCTTGTCGATTGCCTAACTGAAGGACCACTCACAAACCCTTTGATTCACTCTTTGCTAAAATTATCAAAGATTTCACATGGACTCTACTGTGGTCTTTGGATAAAATCAGAGCATAAGAAATTTCGTATGAAATCTCTGAATGAAGAATACTGAAGCCCCCATGCCGACCACATTAGAAGTCGCTGTTCTATCAAAATTGTCAAAGCCTTTCCCTTACCCTGTGGCTCTGTATATTCCTTAGGTTAAAATGTCATTGCAGCTGGACTGTCTCTCTCAATGCTCTTCATCCTCTTTCCCGGAGCCTGGGTTGGATTTCAATCCTCTGTGATTTAATTACCCCTTGCATTTTTTTTTACCAGTATTTGTCCCTTTTGCATTGTGACTATGTTTTCAAATGCCTGCCTTGTTCAATCACTTAATCATCCGGTAAATATTCTTGACCACAGAAAAGTTTTTAAAGAGTTTCGATTTTAAATACATTATTCAACTTCAGTAAAATATAGGCCCCTTAAGAATTTCTTTTAAGCAGTGGACCCTTACCCCCAGTCACATTCATACCTATGAGCGTTAACTGACATCAACAGCTTCATGGCTTCCAGGAACTCTTACAGAAATCCTCAACAGTGTTCATGCAGATCAGATCAAATCACGTTGGCATGGCCCAGGGTGATGGGCTCAGTCAACAACTCAAGTCACATGTGTCTTCTGCGGCGCTCGTCAACACCCACTGCTTCGACCAACACCCAGAGCCCAGTAACTCCCTAATCTAGGTCTGCAGCTTAGATTCTGAACTCCAAAATCTAGGCAAATGCCTGTTGGGCTTCTCTATGTGGCCACCCAACAAGTACTTCCAACTCAAGATGTCCTAACCAGAGCTCCCTGGAGCGCACACTGACCGTGCTCCAGCCCCCTCCCTGGGATGCTACCATTTTAACGTGCTTCACAGACGTCCAGCTGCCAGTATCTTCTCCCTGTACCCGAGAAGGACTCGCTGCCTACGCTGGGTAGCAGGTCAAAAGTGCCAGGAACTCAGCACCCCCTGGGCCCTTAACCAGCTTCCTCACCTCTTGATGGGACAATTCTGAAGTGAGTGTTTTTCATCGTGTCCAAGAGTTCGCCTGTAGGATTAAGCTGCAGCTGCCCATGGTAGAAATTGGCCTTGATAACATCCCCGCTATTGGCTGCCGTCCCTCTCTCTCCCTTCTCTACTCCCCTACCAGCGTTTCCTTCACTTTCACATTCAGGATCCGCTTCTGGGGGGCCCTACAGCATTCATCATCTCCAGCCCCAAATCTGCCTCTCTTCCTAAGGACCTCTGTCTCAGTGATCACACCCTCACCCACTCTGTCACCCAATTCAGAAAGTCAGGCGTGAGTTACTCCAACTCCTGTTTCCTCCGGCACTAAGCCCTGTTGATTCTGTATCCCGAGCATCGCTTGACTCAAGTTCCGATCCTTCATCTCTGCTGGCACTGCTTTGACTCAAACTCCGATCATTGCTACAGTCTCTGTCACCTGGTCTCCCTGCTGCCAGTCTCACCCCCCTCCATTCAGCCCTTTACACTCAACACCAGAGTGATCATTCCTCAACCCACATCTTTCCTGGTCACTCCCTTGCTTAAAGTCCTTCAATGGCTCCCCACTGACTACAAGAAAAAGCTCCTTTACAGGACAGACCAGGGACCTCAACTGACCCCTGGCTTCCTCCACCCCTCTTTGCTGCTGTTCCTCACAGCCCCTGCTCCAGCCTCACAGAGTATTTGCAGCCTCCAGAACGTGCTTTGCATCCGAGCTTTGGTGCCTGCTGTTCACTTGTAATGACTTTTTCTTACTTTGAAAAACTCCCATTCATCTCTCACTGCTCTGCTCTTGTCACCATCTCTATGCCATCTTTTCTGACTGCCCTGCTCCATGCCACTCCCACACCGTGATGGGCCCACTCCTTCGGGGTTCGCCTAGCCCGTTTTACAACTCCTCATGTACATATAGTGTCGCACTGTATTGTTAATAGCTTATTTACTGGCCTGTGAGCTCCTTGAGCTCAGCAACGTATGTTGACCATCTCTCTCACCGCAGTCCTTAGCTCAGTGACTGGCATAGAGCAGATGCTTCATAGATGTCTATTGGACACGTGAATGAGTCACTCGTCTGGCGAGTATGTGAAAACTAGATTATTAATAGATGCTGTATTAGAGAAGCAGGATATAGATCAAGAATCAGATCTGAAATGGGAACTTTCCTGAGTCCTTATTTAAAATCACCAAATATTTGAATTATAGATCTCAAAAATCACCCTGATCAACCCTGAAAGATTTTTTTGCTTCTTTCCTGCTGTTTGGGCATGTCCTTTCCTCCCTCCATTTTCTGTATGAATGCAGTTCTTCCATATTAATGTCCTATTTCTGTCCCCAAACATCTCCTGCCCGCAATCCAGACCCTCCTTTATGGACTCCTCTTTTCCCCTTCTCTCTGCAAGGGCAGCCACAGTGAAAATACAGAGGGGTGCCACTGCACATTTCTCTGGAAATGGGGGCCGTGATGCCTGTTTATTATGCATTAATCTGAATCAATATAGTCCTTCCTGAAAACACAAGCACCTCAAAGGGCAGCAAATATGAATCACAACTGCCAGTGAGGATCAAACATTAACCCAGGGCTGTGATGAGGCCAACAAAAGAAATAGGCTAGTAATTGCCTTCCAGGATATCAGTCCCTACCTTATACACACATACCCCCTCAACACACACAAAACCTTTATGGATCTTTCAGCCATGAACTTGCCCGATTATAATTGCCCGGCTGTGTCTTTAGTTGTATTCAGGCTTGGTCCTGGCAACCGAGACCTCACGCACCTGACCCAAAGACTCAGTTCTGAGATCTATAGAGGAAGTCTTCGGTTTCTGAAATGGTTGAAGACGAATTCACAGACAAATATTTCCACAGGTATCATTAATGACTTGGAGCTGACTTAAAACTCCCAGAGGCTGACTGAAACAAGTAGGAACTGGTACTTTTTGTTGATATTCATTTCTATCAGTTCTTAAGCTTGCATTGTGTGTCTTTCTGCCCTTAAGTCGATTGGGTACTCCTTAGTCGAACTCTTTTTTTTTTCAAAAGAGGAAATTCAGTATCAAGGAATGGTACCACCAGGGCTGACTTCTCCCTTAGGACCAGTAGGCACGGTGCCTGAGGCCCAAAATACTTTTCAGGGCCTCAGGGAAATGTTTTCATTTCTTTTAAAATCAGAAGAAAATGTGATCTTTGAGGTCGAAGAAGTTGTTTTAATATATAATATTAATTCATTCGTCTTCACACCAACGCAGTCGTAAAATGTAGTTTTTACTATTTTTTCTATGGAGGAAAGAGTCCACAAAGGCAAAGGGCCCACGAAAGGTATAACGTGGTCCTGGTTTCTACCACACTATGCTTGCAACACGACAGGGTTAGAGTAGAACCTTTCAAACACAAGTTCAGGTGCCCATACTAATCATGAACTTGCCAGACTGCTCTCTATGTACTGTACCCTCTGGCCACCCCAAATTCTACAAGAGGGAAGTCATAGCCACTACTCATGTGAGTGTTGAAACTCAAGGAGGTTTGAACACGCAAAGGACAGCTAGATTCAGACTGCTCTCAGCTCTGATTCAAGTAATTTCTTCTCTGCCCTTCTCTCTCAAATGTCTGCATCCTGTTTTGATTACCAGAAAAAAAATCTTTTCACCTTTCGGGATTAATTAAACCAGTGGAGTTGCTTCCTTTGCCCTCTTAAAACATTTATAGGATTTAGGTTTTTTACTTTGTTTTAAAATGATCAATACTGCTACTGACACCTATGATTTATTTACTGGTTAGCGACCACATAGTCATCATCTCTGTAACGCCAGTTCTTAGCCCAGTGTCTGGCAAACACTAGGTGCTTAATAAATGTTAACATTAACAGATGAATCACCTTAAAGGCAAGTATGCGGAAATGAGATTATGTCTGTAGGCTAATTTTGTCTTTAACAATCTCACCCCTTGTGAGAAGGATCTCCGACCTGTATCACAATTGGCATTTTAGGAGGTGGTCGCTGGGCCCTCACCACCTCTCCGGCCTCCATCCACCAGCCACTTCCTCCCTCCTGGGCTATGTTCTCTCTCCTCTGCATCCTGGGGTCTGAAATGGTCCCCAGCCCGCCGGGAGGCAGCAGGGTCCCCGCTCCGCCGGCTCTCCCCGGCGTCGGCCCCGCCCCCCGCGCCCCGGCACCCCTTCCACCCGCCACCCCGCGCCTCCGACAGCCACGCCCTCCCCGTGGGCGAGATCACCTGTCCCTCCTCCGCCGCCGCCTCCTCGGGTACCCTTTCGCCCCCCTCCTGCTCCCCCTCCTCCGCCACCTCCCCCAAGCCCTCCCCTTCCCCGCCTCCTCCCACCCCTCGGTGTATATAGTAAAGGCCGGGCGCCGCACGCAGACACACTCGTCTGGACACAGGCGCACACACGCTCACGCACGACCGGCAGCAGCGGCGGCGACAGCAGCTCGGTGACAGCGGCGACGGCAGCTCCCACCGCTGCGCACCCCCTTCAGGCGGCCGGCGGCGAGGCCAGACCGGAGAGTTCCCGCACCCGCGACCACCCCTTGGCTTCCTGGAGGCGGCGGCCGCGATTGCAAGGTAGCGGCCGCGACGCCCCCGTGCGGGCCGGGGTACCCCCCCCCCCGTGCCCTCCCCGCGCGGACCTGCCACCGGGACGCAGGGGGCGCGCCGGGCTGGGCGCGCCTGGCGGGGCCCGGCGCCCGGGGAGGGGCCTGCTCCCGGAGGCAGGACGGCGCCCGGAGGCCGGGGCCAGCGGGGAGGGCCGGGCGGGGGCGGGGACGCGAGCCGAGGCCGCCACCCGCGCGGCGTCCCCGGGCCCCGCTCCTGCTCCCGGCGCCGCGCACTGGCCGGCGGGGCTGGGGCCGGCCGGGGAGGCGGCGCCGGGCGGCGGGGCGGGGGCCCCGAAGTGGGTTTCGGGCCGCCACCGGCGCTGGCACCGGGCGCAGAGGGCGGCGCGCGGCGGACTCCGCGCCCGGGCATCGCACCCGGGCCGCCTTCGGCTCTGCCGCTCTGCCCTGGCCCGGAAAACCCGGCGCCTTCCAGGCCCTTCGAAAGATGGATTCTGTTGACGTATCTGGCGGCCCTGGCGAGCAGGGTGGAAAGTTGGGTTTTGCCAGATCTCACTGGGCTCGTCTTTGTGACGCTCGGCCAGCCCCGCATCCTTCCGGAGCTGGGTGAGTGTGCGTCGGCGCCCCGCGAGCCTTCGTGCCCCCCAATGCCCAGACCCGGGGTGGCCGCACCAGCTCGGGCTTTCTGCCATGTTAGGCACCGAGCAGCCTTCTCGGCTGCATTTTTGCGTGCGTTTCAGCGGTGCCTTTTGCTGCGGAGGGAGTTCTTGCCTTCCTCCGCGTTGGCTTTTTCGGGGTTGGGGTTATGCTCTGTGTGTTTGCTTGTTTGCCGTTTAAAGCCCGACTATTGTTCAGGATAAGCTCCGCCTGGGTGGGGAAATGGCATCCCACCACAGTTGCCGGCGAGGGGGTAGAAATGTTGCCAAACAGCTGCTGCTTTGTTTTTCCCTGTCAGAAGTCCCTGGAGTGGGTTTGGGGCACGACGGATGGATGCAGAGAGGGATGGGGCACGGAAGAAGAAGGTGGCTGTGGAGGAGCGAATTGTCACCCACCCCAAGGCACGCAGTCAGCTTCCCTCTCTGCCTGCCAAACTTTTATGAATATTCCTTTTGTGATGGGGGAAGCTTAATGAATTCAGCCCAGTTTTCCAGGGAAAAGCAACCCGGCTTTAACAATGGTTTGAGAACTTAATCAATGAGAAAGGCAGGGGGAGGAGGAGGAGACGCTGACACCGTATCGGGGATGTGGCTGCTTCTTACAGAGTCAGGTAGGGGAGAGGTGGGCAGGGCAGGGCGCAGCGCCTGCGTGGCCGCGTTGCCGGAACTGTCAGCAGCTTTTACCTGTGCCCGCTGGAGCCACCCACCGTCGTTAGCCACCTCACGGTCTACCCAGAACTCGGCGACGGGGCTTGAGGGGCCGCTCGCGGCAGTGCGGGGGCGGCCCCCCTCATCTGGCGTTTTTAAGGATGTGTAAATATTTTGCTGAGGATAAGTGACATCAACAGAATGATATTCCGCAGAGCCCGGGTGTGCAGCGATGATAAATAGATACGGCCAAACAAAGTTTTGATAACCGCGGATTCTCAGGCTGGCTCTGTTTCATTTGGGTCTTTGTTTTTGTTGGTTTAGCATTATCTCTCATCCTCTAGTGCGAGCCCTTTATTTAGCTGATTCTTGGAAGCTGCTCTTTAGAACAGAGAGAAAAGCAGCCAGCAGGGAGAAAACAATTCTTAGCCTTGCGTGCATCGGGCAAGGTTTTGTGTGCTTTTCCCAAGGAATCTCCCACCGTTTTCTAGACGTCTCTCTTCCTCCTTTTGCGTCATCAGAATCGTTTGTTGATTGACCAAGAGACTTTTGATAACTTTGAAAATGTGTTGTGATATGCCTTTGTTCCAGTAGAGGGGTGGCAGCATGGGAGGAGGGCAGTGGGGCGCCTAGTGAATGGGAGCTGCTCACCCGAGCAGCATCATGTCCCTACCCACTGTTTTGTCCTCGGTGTTTTCTTCTCAAAGGGGAACACAGGGAGCTGTGCTACTTTCTGAAGGCGGGGTGGCTGGAAGGCTATAAGCCCGGTGGCATCCCAATTTCTCTGCCCCTTGGAAGCCCAGAGAAGCCACCTACCCCCCACCCCACACACAATATCCTGTGAATGGGCGCTTCCGCCTCGTTCTGACAGATGCCCACTAGAGACGTCGACAAGGTGGCCGGGCACCACGAGCCAAGTCAGACTGGATCTTGGGGTACTGGCTGCTTTGGCACCAGCCCATGGTACCATTCGGCCCGCCAGAGAGGTCCTTTATCATGCAAAGAAGCCCCAGACCTCCACAGGTGAGTTTTGGCCCAGGAAAATCTGCCCGTCTCAGGAACGAATGAGAAAACAGCTTTCCAGGTGATGCCAATTGCCAATATGAGAACTCGGTTGATGGGCATTCTGGTCAAGAACTGTAAAATAAACGAATAAATGTCTTGTAGCCAGAAAACAGAGCCACCAAGACAGGACCCCTGAAATGGAAAAAAATAAGAAAAGAGAGAAAGAAAAAGGCTGGAAGGTGTGTGACGAGGTGTTGCTGGAAGCGCTATAGCACCAGAAGACCAATATAGCCCTAGCTATAATGACCTGAAAACTAGATAGGACTGGTCTCCCCAGAACCATCTGACCCAGAGTGGAGGTATTCTGTGTGTGCAGACATCCACACACAGTGTGCTCTGAATGTACAGGAAGAAAATAGCAAGTGTCTATTCTCTGGCTCCTCCTGTAACCTTAGATTCAGGGAAGGAGGGTAGTGGAGGGAAATAAGTCAAGAAGGAAATTAACATTTGTTGTTGCCCTCTGTCTGCCAGACACTTTACATGTGGGAAACCATGATGTAACAGAGGCATTATTTTACAGATAAGGAATCTGAGGCTCAGAGAAATTTCCAGTTGAGTGTCTGATTCCAGACTTCGGTGGTTATGACTTAAAGGGGCAACATGTTCCTCTACCCTTCCCCCAAGTCTCTTATTTATTTCTCCCGGAGACCGGAGTCCTCAGCCCCTACCAAATATAGTACCTAACTGGGGGAGGGGGGCACCAGTGAGGCAGCCCAGCCACCCAGGGTACATGCTTATGTGCCAAGTAGATAGACCCCAAATAGCCCTTAACTATTTCAGATGCAAAGACTGTGCCTTTTCGTCTTGGAATTCCCAACACCCAACCGTTGCTTAATGAATGAGCGTTGAGTGACTAAATGATGGAACTGATGGAGTGAATGGTGGTGGGAGGGAGCTGTAAGTTATTATCAAGGGAGACCAGCAGGGAGAAATCCAGAGATTTGTGTTTGGTTGGGGTCTCGGAGCGCCTGGTGTCATGCTGCAGTTCTAGCCCTGGGTAGTTCCAAGCCGACGAGCCCATGTGAGATGAGCATTAGCGTTCCCACCTTATACACGAGGAAACTGAGGATGAGACAGATTAAGTAATTAGCCCGAGGTCTATGGTGGGCCCAGAGGGTAGGTAAGGTATTTCTGACTCTTAACCGTCTCAAATAAATAAACTCTAAATAAAGATAAGGTGGGTTCTTGCTCCGCAACTGCACCATCAAAGCAAGTCTTTTAGCCCCCTTCCAACCAGATGGTGGCCTTTAACCCCCTAGAAATTCTGGGGCCACTGGGAGAGCCAGGATTTGAATCCACATATGAGGTGTTTCTGACTCTGCTGCCTCCATGATCAGAATGTGAGGGGGACCTCAGAGAATGAGGCTCTTGAGGAAGGGGAAAGATGGCTAATTGCGCTCTCCCGTGCACAAAAGCCTGCGTGGGACCCTGAATTAAGCTTGATTTGGGGATCAGGGTGACATCCTTGCTGCAGAGTTGGCAGCGCTTGTCTCTGGAGAATGCCTCTGATTGCCGCTTCTCCCTCCCACCTGACCGTCTGCCCGGATGCCCATCATCTCATTTTTACCAGACTCAAGGCGTCTCCTTTGTGGCTCGCGATTTCTGATGAGCCTTTCAAGACTGCCGCTCTGCTGTGTTCTGACGGCAGCTGCTGAGGAGGTGATTTGGGCGGCCACGTTAGTACTTCTGGATTTCGCACATGACCCTCCTTCTCTCTCCAGCCAAGAACACTCATAGGAACACACATGCACGCGCAGACGCAGGCGCACGTAATTGGATCATGTTTCTGTATCTGCTTCACCAAATTAGATTGCAAACCCAGAATTGTTATTGAAAGAACATACGTGACTTTGGTGATCTTCTGTCCCAGCCCCTGCCTTAAAGAGATCCGAAGAGCTAAGATACAGGCTGCTCAAGCAGCAGATGCCTTAAGTAATGATTGTACTCGCCGGCCTTGGGCAGCCCGCAGCCCCGCACCATGTCGGCATGGGCCCTGGGCCTTTCGTAAGAGCCCATTTTAATCTCCGCTTAGAGGTAGGGCTGGGCTCCTAGAACATCCCAATCCTTGCAGTTCCCATTTCTGCTGTAATTCTTATCGCCCATCCTGCTCTCACACGTCACTGTTCTTTCCACAGCTTTTTTGGTCTTTCAGCCCAGCACTGTCTAATAGAACTTTCTATGATGACGGAAATATACTCTACCTGCACCATCCCGTATAGTGGCCACTAGTCTCATGTGGCTTTTCAGCAGGTGGAAAGGTGGCTAGTCCAAAGCAGGGTATGCTATGACGATAACATACGCACAGGATTTCCAAGACTTAGTACAAAGAAGGAATGCAAAATAGCTCATTAATAATTTGTATATTGATGACATGTTAAAATGATAATATTTTGAATATATTTGTTAAATAAGCTAGCGTTAAAATTAATGTCACCTGTTCCTTTTAATCTTTTTAACGGGCCCACTAGAAACTTTAAAATTGCATACGTATTTCTATTAGGCAGCTCTGCTCTACCAGCCTGTGCCTTCAGCCTCATAGCACCTCCAGAAGTTTTGGGGAGCATAAACGCCCTCCATCCCCGTGGCAGGTGGGAGGCATGGGACTGACTCAAGAGCCACAACAGTCTGGCATCAGGCGACTTTGATTATCAGTAACTAAGGTGCCATTTTGCGTGTTTGCTCAGTCACCTTCCGTGAGGAACGTGGGCTCCTGAAACTGAATGGAGATGAGAGAGCAAGACAGGGGTGGGGTGGGCAGGGCTGGCCGTCCTTTCCTCCAGCCCAGGCCAGTGTCCTTGCCCCCTGGAGAGCTGTCTCCCTCCTGAGCGACTGATTTCCTTGACACCTGCTCTAATAATATCCTTCCCGGGGATGTGTGTTTGGAGAACAGTGTCCCCAGTAGGCAGCCTTGTGCTGAGCGTGGGTTATTTGGGTCTGGGGCCAGTCTTAAAGAAGAGAAAGGAAAAGAGGGGGACGCACATAGTCATTTCCTGACAGCTTGATGAAAACAAGAGCAAGGGAATAAATGCAGTTTCTGCGAGAGAGACAGGATGAACACCAGGAAGGCCAGTTTTACACACATGTGGTACCACCGATGAGGAGCCCTGAGCAAGGGGCAGCTCAGGAGGGCGGGGGAAGGCTCACAGCAGGCACTGCGGTCTTCCTGGGCCCTACCCTGGGCCCTGGGCATGGCCCGAGGAAACAGAAAGAGCTGGAATAATGAACTTGGGGCTTCGGTGATTTATAGGTCAGGCGCCTGTGGCTCTGGCTCCTGAGGGGGCTGCCCCCACAGGGAACCCTTGGCTGACCTCCTGGAGCTCCTCGGAAGGAGCTGGTTTTGTTTCCCATGGCAGAAGCAGACTGTTTACTGGAGCACAGGAAGAATCCGACATTCTGGCGAAAAATAATTCATTAACAGCCAGGGTATTACCAGTTCCCTGGAAAAGCTCCTCCAGCTGCACTGTAGCAACTGTTCTTTCTCAGCAGCGGAATTGGGCCTCACTGGCAGCCAAGGCTGGGTATGCTTTGGCGTTTTTGTCATTGCTGTTATTTTTGCCTTTGTGTGTTTGCCTACTTTGGCCTTATAATTCACGGAAAGGAACGGTGGCCTGGAAGGGTCGAAATGCTATAGCTGTCAGCCATTCTTCCCTCCACGGTTTTAGCCTGGAAGCTCTAGGCCAACTCTAGGAACACGCTTTTTTTCCTGCCCGAAGCCCATCCTCATGCTGGGGACACCACACAGCCACACAGAATGTTCTAGAACTAAAGGAATTTTAGAGAATCTCAGCACCTGCTCTTAAGACTTTATGGAAACAATTGACTGAAGGACTCCCACACCCACCTCACACACACACACACACACACGCGCACACACACACGCGCACACGCGCGCGCACACACACACACACACACAGTGGGGCCACAAAGTGTGTGATTCATCATCCCAGTTTTGAGGGTATTTGGAAAGCCGTGCAGGCATAACCAACAGAATGGGCTGCATGTTTAGTTCACTAAAGAATGATTGAATCTATAGTAAATAAAATAGAATGATTCAGAAAGCTTTTTATGCTCTGGAAAAATCTGCTTAAAAAAAAGGGGGGCTTTGTCTGCTTGTTTGCTTTTTAATGCCTCATGCTCAGAAATGTGTGCCCAGCTAGCAAGAAATGGGAAAGAATGGCATTTCCTTGGTTTAGTTCTTTAAAACACTAATTGCAGGTTAAGTAAGATGCAGTGTATTGATTTTGGTTTTGTATGGAATGTAACTAGATAATCATTTTATTTTATGAGAGATTAATTTCCATCCATTTAGACTGATGAAATATGCATTTAAAATGCACCCTGCCTAGCTCCACCATCATCACAGTATTTCTTTAATGTTCCCAGATTCAGATTGAGAACCTGTTTCATTTATTTGGAAAGGAGTAAATATGTCCTTAGTAAACATATATGTAAGCCAACCTTAGATTTCAAGGAAAATGGGATTTTCCTCCTTTGATGACTGCCAAAGATACAAATATCGAAGGCCAAGCATATTTGCCTTTATCTAGAGCATGGTTTCTCCACCTTGGCCCTGTTGACATTTTAGCCCAGGTCACTCTGCTGCGGGGCTGCCGTGTGCCCTGTAGGCTGTTTAGCAGTATCCCTGGCCTCCACCCACCAGATGCCAGAAGTGTTGCCCCCCTCCCCACCCCAGTTGTGGCAGCCAAAAATGTCTCCAGATCTTGCCAGATGTCCCCTCTGGGGCAAAATGGACCCTGGTTGAGAACCACTGGTCTAGACCAAGATTTAATAGGTAATTTGTGGCTTTTGGAAATTTTCAGTTTGAAATAATAAAAGACACAATTTCCCCCTGTGAATTACATGTACAATTCATGGGGGTGATTAATTAACAGTTGGAAGTGGGTCATGTGCCTGATTTAATTTTAAAGAGGGTGGAAGGGTCTATGAGATTGTATAAGAGATTATACAGAGATTTTTTTTTTTTTTTTTGCGGTACGTGGGCCTCTCACTGCTGTGGCCTCTCCCGTTGCGGAGCACAGGCTCCGGATGCGCAGGCTCAGCGGCCACGGCTCACGGGCCCAGCCGCTCCACGGCATGTGGGATCTTCCCGGACCGGGGCATGAACCCGCGTCCCCTGCATCGGCAGGCGGACTCTCAACCACTGCGTCACCGGGGAAGCCCCAGAGATTTCTTTTTAAGTCAGGTGATCAAATAAGTCATAGGTAATTGGGGGGCACATTGTAACAACTAACAGCTTCTCTGTTTCTTCATGAAGAGAACAGGTTTATTTCTCCCCAATTTCTTTTTCATATGCACCTGATTCCAGGCATGCCTTCAAAGCCACCAGGCATCTTCCTCTACCCCACCCCCTCCCCCCACTGTCATTTCTCCTGTAGCATCTTAAGCCTGAGCCAATTAATTTAGCCCTTTAGTGTACTTGGGAGAGCTCTGCTCATAACACTGTAATAGACTCATTTCAGATCGTAGCAGCGCTTTACCCACCACTCATTTGTGTGTTTTCCAGCACTGTTGAGAGAGAAAGTCAATGGTGAGGAGATGGAGAATTTTTCAAAATTATTGGACGTTCAAATTCAGGTGGGCCTCACCACCCCTTCCGGTTTTCCCCCCTCTTACACACATTTATTTCCCTGCAGCAGTTCTGCTTGGGAAAGAGAACGGCAGCAGGGCTCCTTCAGCCAGCTCAGTCCTGGTAGTGCCTGCAGTCAACAGTAACAGATGGAATGCTGCCGCTGGATGAGCCCTCGGCCATCTTCTTACTGGTGGTCCCTGGAAAGGCTAGAAGGGGGGTGGTCACGCCTTCACGGGGAAGGTGTCATGGGGTTGAACCATTCCCTGCCCATCCGTGGAAATGGGATGGGCGTTTGGGGGACAGAGAGAGAACAGAGAGGTGGATTGCTCGTTCCACAGGACAGTGTCCCAGGACCAAGGCTGCCCTGACAGTCGTTGGAGGGGGATGGGTGTTGGCGGGTGCTCAAGGGTATGGCCAGGTGCTCAGTGCAGACATCACTGGGGGCCACTTCATTTTGCAGCCATCCAAGGCAGGCCGACCTTTTCTAAAGAGTGTCCGAAGGAGTTCCAAGTGTCGATTGTAGAGGGATTCCTTTGCAGGCGTAGCCAGTGAGGAAAGATGGAAAGGTGTGCATGGAGGGGTTGGCCAAGCCAGCAGTTAGACCCTCAGTGGTGAGTTCTAGCCTCCCTTGAAGAGTAGTTTGACTCTTCCTTGTCAGCGTGAAGGAAGAGGCAATGCGCTGGCAGACATCCACCGAGTGCTGGGTCCAGGCAGATAAATAATTGATATGCAGCACGTGACTCTTGGTCATTCTGAATTGCCCAGCCCTTGCAGGGTAGGATTTGGGTGATGGCTGCAACAGTGGGAGAGGAAGCAGGATCATAAATCTGGGCTTTGGAGGCCAGTTTTGTGGTGCAGAGCCCACTGGGGCCACCACTGTGTGCTGCAGAAGCCAACAGACAGGTCCGAGTGGTATGTTGTTCCTCAAAATAATGGCAATGGAAATGGCTGTGAAAAACATTTAGACCCTTGTCATAAAAATGCAAACAGTCTTCCTGCTATAGGGAAAAGCTAAATAAACTCTATTGCAGCTGTATTAAGTAGAAACAGATTTGAAAATCGGGTGTTTTTTTTTTTTTCCTGAGACACTTATTTATAGCAGGTTGGGCAAAGGCTGCCACTATCTTTCGCGACTCCGGAAGAGTGTTTTCCAGATGGTCCTTGCTGTTTTTCTCTTTATTAAGCTTAGCTGAACACAGCCTCTCTTGGAAAGGTTCAGAGAAACTGGTGTTATTTTTTTCAGATTACAGTGGCCGTTGATTGGCCAACAAATCAATGGATGGGAATGGATTGAGCCTGTGCCGATGAATTTCCTTTTGCATTTAAAAATAAGAAAAATGTCAAGGAAAGCTCAAAATAGAGGCGCTATTTCCACTGTGTACATTGAAGCTTTGAAAACCATTCAGGACTGCATTTTCTATTAATTTACATTTGCATTTTTTCTCAAATAATGCCCTCCTCTTTGCTAAAACTCTGCAGTGTTACCGTTTCCTTTCCAACATCTAAACAATGTCCAGATACATTTCAGATTGAGCAATTAGCTCTGGCTGCAATTTCCTTTTGTGAAAAAAAGAAATCACTAACCCGCTAGACTAAATATGAAATTATTGAATGTGAAAATATCAATATTTGTTCTAGGATCCTTTGTGGCTTACTTGCATTTTAAGAAGGCTAGAAGAGGCTGATTCTGCCTGGCCTTTCCATGTCAGACACACCCGCGCCAGAAACCTTAAGCCTTGTTTCTGCTCTTAGGAGCTGGGCAGTTGGGTTTGGGGTCATCAAGCCTGATTCTTACAGCCCAGACTGCACAGGGAACCGTTTTGGAAAGTCACATAAACCCGTGATCCCTACAGACCGGGCTTGAGGACTACCACGCCATGTGGGACAAAATTTCTACCCATGCACAGTTAAATGGAAGAAGAGTGAAAATGTACTCAGTCTCTTTTTTAAAGCTAAACCTTTTCCATTTTACAGAGCTTCCCTTTATTCTAAAATGGCCTTTCCCACTTTTCTTAGTGTTAAAGTCTCTTTTATGAATGATGACATTTGTAGTTTAACATCTTTTTTTGACAAAGTCGGAAGTTGTCCAACTCATGTTGGATCCTCCTTTTTTTTTAATGTTACTCATCCAGAACATTAGAAAGTCTGGGATTCACCCAGGAGGCCTGAGTAGATCAGGAAAGGGAGGCTTTGTTATGATTTCTAAGCCAGAGAACCCAACCTGAGCAAGGGTCCTGCTGCCAGTCCCTTACCTGACTCTTCTGACCCATTACCCACAGAGCTGGCTTTGTCCAGAGTCCATGTGAAGAATGGAAATGCTTCTCCAGAGGAGTTGTTTTTCATTTTTTTTTTTTTTGGCCACACTGCGCCGCTTGCAGGATTTTAGTTCCATGACCAGGGATCGAACCCGGGCTCCCTGCAGTGGAAGCGCAAAGTCCTAACCACTGGACTGCCAGGGAAGTCCCTCCAAAGGAGTTTGAAGGGGAAAACTGGCCTCTTGGACATGATGTCTGAGCATGCAGCCTCAATGCCGGGAGCCTGGACCCTTTATCCCTGGCTCCCCATGTCAACTCTGCTGCCAGTTCACATAGGCTCGACCCACCGTCCTCCTCTCCTCAGCCCTGCCCACCGCTGTCGGGAGCACAGGCCTCAGCATGGCTCACCTGGCAGGATCCTCATTCTCCTTACTACTCTGCCCCACTCCTGTCTTGCTCCCCCAGCTGCTCTTCCTCTCGCTAAAGCAACCCTCTAACTTTGTCACTCTAGCTCAAGAACATTCAGTGACTCCCTATTTCCTAATTAGAATAAAACCCCATATGAAGTACTATTCCCATTTTCCCAGCCCATTCTCTCCCTCATGACTGCTCTTCAGCACAGAGGATGTTTCCGGGTTGTACAGTTGCTCTTCGCTGTGTGTGTGTGTGTGTGTGTGTGTGTGTGTGTGTGTGTGTGTGTATGTTTTATTGAAAGATAGTTGATTTACAATGTTGTGTTAGTTTCAGGTGTACAGCAAAGTGATTCAGTTGTATATATATATTCTTTTTCAGATTCTTTTCCATTATAGATAATTACAAGATATTGAATATAGTTCCCTGTGCTCTACGGTACGGCCTTGTTGTTTATCTGTTTTATATACAGTAGTATGTATCTGTTCATCCCAAACTCCTAATTTATCCCTCCTCCCCCTTTCCGCTTTGGTAATCATAAGTTTGTTTCCTATGTCTGGGAGTCTATTTCTGTTTTGCAAATAAGCTCCTTGTATCATTTTTTTAGATTCCACATATAAGTGATACCTTATGATACCTGTTTTTCTCTGACTTACTTCACTTAGTGTGATAATCTCTGGGTCCATCCATGTTGCTGCAAATGGCATTATTTCATTCTTTTTTATGGCTGAGTAGTATTCCATTTTATATATATATATATGTGTGTGTGTGTGTGTGTGCGTGCATGCATGTGTGTGTGTGTGTATGCATGACACATCTTTATCCGTTCATCTGTCGATGGACATTTAGGCTGTTTTCATGTCCTGGCTATTGGCAGTAGTGCTGCTGTGAACACAGGGGTGCATGTATGTTTTCAAATTATAGTTTTGTCTGAGTATGTGCCCAGGAATGGGATTACTGAGTCATATGGTAATTCTCTTTTTAGTTTTTTGAGGAACCTCCATACTGTTCTCCATAGTGGCTGTATCAATTTACATTCCCACCAACAGTGTAGGAGGGTTCCCTTTTCTCCACACCCTCTCCAGCTTTTATTATTTGTAGACTTTTTGATGATATCTCGGCTGTGTTTTGTTTGCTTTCTTTATGGGGGGAGGTTTGCAAGAAGGTTACAAGATCTCTCGGGCATCTTTCTAGATGAAGAACACTGAAGCCTTGAGTCTAATGTAATGGCCCCTTTCCATGGATTGTGACATTAGTGGTTTAAAAGGAAAAAGGAAAAATCTCCACACAAAATGAGGCTCTCCGACTTCAAGAATTGTAGCCTTCCTACAAGTCTTCTTCAGTGCTGCTTCTGGATTAGAACGCCCCATTTTTTGACCTGCCAGCAAATGGGTATTGCTTCAGGATGGCACTGCTGGCTTGTCCTGCTGAAAACAGAGCCACTCCCACAAGCTTCGAAATTTGCAGTCAAAACGTAGTGAAAGGAGTCCATCTTAGCCAATGCAGATTGTCCATTCTATTAGAAAATGTCTCTGATGGTTGCTTATAAAATCATAGTAGCAAGAGTATTACCTATTATTTATCAAGCTCCTGCTATAGCCTGGACAGTTGTACCAGGCGATTTACATTTATTATTTTAGTTCCAGCTCCATAGCGGCCATATGAGGTAGGTGGATGTTATGAGCTTTATTTCATAAAGGAGGAATCGGGGGCTCAGAGACGGTTAGTAACTTACACAAGGTCACACAGCTCAAAGGAGGTGGAACTGGGATTCTCTACAGTGTGGTTCAATAGAACTTTCTGCCATGATGGACATGTCCTACGCTGTCCAATATGGTAGCCACTAGCCGTAAGTCGCTATTGAGCACTAGAAATGTGACTGGTGTGGCTGAGGCCTGACTTTTTAATCTTTTTCTTGACCATTTTTAACTGTACAGTTCAGTGGTGTTAACTACATCCATACTGTTGTGCAGCAATAACTACCATCCATCTCCAGAACCCTGAGTCTCTGTCCTCATTAAACACTAACTCGCTATTCACCCTCCTCCCAACAACCCCTGGCAACCATCCTTCTGTTTTCTTTTTTCTTTCTTTCTTTTTCAGTCTCCCCTTTTCCCTCACATCCCAGCCTCTGGTAACCACCATTCTACTCTATGTTACTATAAATTTTGTGGTTTTTTCAAAATATTCTACATTTAAGTGAGATCATGCAATATTTGTCTTTCTGTTTTAAATGTAAATTACCACTTGTGGCTAGTGGCTACCATACTGGACAGCGCAGCTCTAGAGCGTGCTTGCTTCCCTGTGCCATTCTGCCCCTCTGCTCTCGCTTACGTGCACCTCCCCTGTAACACCCAGCCGCTTTGCGCCTCTCTTCCTCCCTCCCAGCCCGGCACAGCTCCTCCCTTTCTTGGAGGCCCGTAGACCAGTGGTTCTCAAGCTTTAGCGTGCATTAGAATCATCTGGAGGGCTTGTTAAAACACAGATTCCTAGGACCCGCTCCCCGTGCAGGCCTGGAGTGGGGCCCAAGAATTTGCATTTCTGACAAGTTCCCAGGTGCTCCGGGGCTGCTGGTGCTAGGATCTTTGGATGAACATTATCTATCGGGGCTTAAGGACTAATTCCTGCTTCTTAAAGTGGTGTGGCCTGGGGCTTAGCTGTTACCTCCCGGTCCCGCAAGGAGCAGTGGTTGCTGGCTCACATCAGCTGGGAGAATCCGCCTTCCTGCTCCTGTCCTGAGGACCTGGCCCTCTGTCAGTCCCAACTTTACTTGTACCACTGTTAGCTTGGGTCACTCCCTTGTCAGCTGTTCTGGAGTGCATTCATTTTAACTAGGGGCTCCTTGGGAGGGGCTGGAAAGCCTGGCAGGGGGAAGGAAGAAGTATAATCTCTAGGAATTGCCTAACCACGTAGGGCAGGCCTGGTCGGAGAGGCCCATTTACTGGCCGAGCTGCTGTTCTCTGCAATTAAACGGTGGCAGAAAACTTAAACAGGAAAGAAAAAAAAAAAAAGTGAAGCAGGTAAGGCAGACAGGTGACAAAGCTGAGTCCCCCATCCTTGTATCTTCACCCTAATTAAGGTCTTTGTCCATTTTGGAGGGCAAAGGACAAATGCCCTGGGGCAGGATTGGAGGTGAAGTGGTGGGGATGGCCAGGGGGCCAAGAGAGGTCCCTGGAAAGGGTGCTGTCGTGTTGGCCACCTTGATTCTTTTTCTTTTAAATATAAATTTATTTATTTATTTATTTTTGGCTGCATTGGGTCTTCACTGATGCACGCGGGCTTTCTCTAGTTGCCGAGAGCTGGGGCTGCTCTTCGTTGTGGTGCACAGGCTCCTTCTCACTGCGGTGGCTTCTCTTGTTGTGGAGCGCGGGCTCAGTAGTTGTGTCTCGTGGGCTCTAGAGCGCAGGCTCGGTAGCTGTGTCTCGCGGGCTCTAGAGCGCAGGCTCAGTAGTTGTGGCACACGGGCTTAGTTGCTCCGCAGCATGTGGGATCTTCCCGGCCCAGGGCTCGAACCCGTGTCCTATGCATTGGCAGGCGAATTCTTAACCACTGTGCCACCGGGGAAGCCCTGGCCACCTTAATTCTTGATCTAGCTTTCATCGGTGCTGAGAATGTTGTTCTTGTTAAAAATAAATACACATGTAAAGAAGTAGCTGCTAGGCTGTTCTTCTTATGAGTATTTGTAGAATAAAAAAATCATTTTTTTCCTAAGTGTACACATATCCATATTTTCTCCCACAGAACCTGAGCTTTTTTTCTTTTCTTTCTCTGTTTCCCCCTCTTTGTTTTGTTTTGTGTTTTGAGAGCAGGAATCATGTGTCTTTTTTTTTTTTTTTTTTTTTTGTGGCTTGGTCTCAAACCAGCATTCATTCTCTTGAGCCAGGCAGCACTTCCTAAAGTTCATTTTAATCACCATCTAGGACAACCCAACCCTCCGTGGCTCCTGGCAGTATGCTCCGTAGTACTTAGATGCTGATAATATGTTTAATTAAAAAAAATTACAGCTAGGCAACTTTCCCCGTTTGTCCGTTTCCGAAAGCAAGTCTTCAAAGGCATGAACTCAAAGCCTCATTTCTCTTATTTACAGGGGTCTGTTCCCGTTAATCGGTGGTGAAATGTCAAATTCTTGTGCTTTCAGTACTTCCCTCTTGTTTTTAATCACCACCACTCATCCCACCTTCCTCTATTCAACTGGACCCACTCTCAGCTCCATCTCGGACGCTTGGAACACAAAGCTCTTAATCCCCCGACTGTATGGAAAGCTTCTTCCCTTCCTTCAGATCTGTTGCTTTCCCCCCTCTCTGGGATGGCCAGTGCCAAGTGCCCCATTCCTTTTTCCGCTTCTGTGGGTGGGGTGGAGATTCCAAGTTCTCCAAACCCATGATGGAGCTGACAGGACAGCATCTGGACAGGAATTTAATTTACATGCTCTCACTTAAACTGCACAGTAATATTTAGAAACAGCTGTTTTCATTTGCAGATGAGGAAACTGAGGCGGCAGAAGGGCAGGTTACGGACGACGAGCAGAAAAGGTGGGCGGGGTCCAGATCATAATGGGTCTTGTAAGCCTTGGTAAAGAACTTGGACTTTATCCTAAGCAGTTTCACAGAAGCCAGTGACATTATTTACTTTACATGTTTTGTTTTTCTCCCTAGTGGAGAATGAACTGGGGCGGGAGGGAAGGTAGACCAAAAAGGCTCCTCTGCAGAAATCCAGGGAGACCAATGGCCTTGACCTTGAGCTGAAGCGGCATGGTGGCTGTGAATGGGGAAGCAAGTGGCAGGATTCCAGAAGCATCTAGGAGGCTGACTCTGTGAGACTTGGCAATGGCTGGTAAATTGTGACAACAGCCTGGTTTCTCTCGTTTAGGCCCCTTGATGGGCCAGGAGCGGGGGGAGTTTGGGTACCTGGCTCCCACCCTCCCTTTGTAGCCAGGGATGGGGCGGCCCAGATATAGGCGAGTGGTCAGAAAACCTTGGCCCTGGCCCACGTAATCATATGAGCACCCAGTTCTGAAGGGAATATGATGAAAAGAGTGAATGAACCACAAAATGGGGGAAGAAAGGAGACCTGACAGACACAGTCAACAGCAAGGAGCACCTTCAGTCAGCAGCTTTAAATACACTTTCCAAGTTCATATGCTTTAAATAGGTCAGAATTTGTAAGCACTGGGGGACATGGGTAATCCTGCTGGTTCAGGCTTTGACTGGGCCCAGCTGGTAGAGAGGAGTTTGGCTGGTGGCCTGCCACCAAGGTGACCAACTGTTCTGGTTGGCCTGGGATTGAGGGGGTTCCTGGGACATGGGACTTTCAGCTTTAAAACCCGGCAGTCCTGGGCAAACTGGGACAAGTTGGTCACCCCACCTGCCGGGGGAGGAGTTGCAGTCTGGACAGCCAGGCTGATCAGGGCCAAAGCAGTGGAGACTCAGTTCAGCCTGGGGACTCGGTATGGGGATGCCACCACAGAGCAGAAAGGGAGCTTGGGAATGGAAAAGGCAAGAACATATCCCGAGCCCTTTCAGATAGCTTCTCTGGGTCTGCATGAAAACGCTTCTCTTAAAATAGGAGGCTGAGCGCTCCATTCTGCTTTCCTGGAAACTAGCCTGTGCCTCGTGCTCCTTAAAATCCTGCCCATGTGGGGATTCAGCTGGGCATTTCCAGTGAACGTTAGGTGAGTGAACAAATTCTCTGGTCCTGCTGGCATCCTGGACTTGCAAGTCCTTAACCAGACGTGGGAAGAGTTAAACTGGGTCCTGGGTGAGCAGAACACTTTCTTTACATAATGTGTTCCTATGTCCAATATAGTTAGAAAGGCCTTTTTATGTTTTTAAAAGCAGCAAAATGCAGAATCATTTGTAGCAGTAGAACATTCAGATCTTCATTTGCAAAGCGACCATAGCCCTCCATTATTCATAACCCTTTTGAAACCAAATGACAATTTTTTTGTCCTCAAAACTTCCCTTCCCCACCCCCATCCCAACTATTTCTCTTCCAAAATAAACCTCAGTAAATAAGCCGACTGAGTGTCCCAAATGGTAGGACAGAGGAGCGCTTGGAATAGGAAACTAACGAAACAGCTCTTTCCTTTGAAGGCCTGGCCTGACACAAGCCTTCCACTCCATTCAGAAATGCAGAGAGAAATGGAGGGTGAGGTGACACTCATCTGCGGACACCAGTGATACCAGGGAAAGGTATCAGAGTCCATTCTTGTGGTGGACAGCAGCAGCAGGAATAAGGAGAAATTCCGTGCGGGGAAATAAAAGAGAAAGAGAAAAATAGAGGAAGATGTGAAAAAAGTAAGGATGAGATTCCTCAGGCCACAAGGCTCAGATAGCATAGGAGCGAGAAAGGACGCAAATGGGACGTGGGTCTGTGGAAGGAGCCTCCAACAATAGCCTGTCTTAAAATGAGTCGGAGAGTGAAAATGAGCTTTGTCGTTTCCCTGTGCCCTTCTGGATCACTTTCTGAGGAGTGGATATTAGTTGTAGCAAAATTGCCTACAGTATATTCTTTCCCAAGCATAAAGGACTTGGTGGGTAAAAGCTGAAATGATAGTATCAGCATTTTAAAAAGGTTTTCTATTTCACATACACTTTAAATAGGTCAGAATTTTTAAGCAGTGAGGGGATAGGGTTTATTCTTTTATTAGCAAAGTTTGACTTCTAAAGCCACTTAGGTGGATGGGAGAAGTCCTAAAAGTTATCCGTCACAGATTTTTATTTTCAGATTTTCATCTGAACTCCTAACATACATACAGGAAAGTGCATGTATTATTAAGAGCACTGCTTGAAGACTTTTCACAAACAGCACACTCACATCACCAGCATCCTGGTGGAGACAGGGGACCACACCAGCTCCCCAAAGCCCCCTGTGCCGTCTTCGTTACCCCTCACCAACAGTAACCACCATCTTCCCACAGCACAGATGAGTTTTGTCTCACACAAGACTTTTTCAATCAGAGCTTTGTGTATGAGTACCAAAAAAAAAACCAAAACAAAAAAAAAACCCAAAACTCCCCGTAATTTTTTTAGGGAGGAGGGCAGAAATTCTGTAACAGTTTCCTTTCTCTAGCTGCTCTGAGTTAGGCCTGTTAAACAGGAAGTTTCTGAGCTGGGGCCCTGATAGCGCAGGGCTTGGGGCAGACTGGTCTCTGCTGCCCAGAACGATGACCAGGCTGCAAGCCAGTTGCCTGCCCTTGGCACCACCTCTGCCAGAGGCAGCCGCCGAGCTTGCCTTATCTGCCTCCTTAAAGCCTCTGTCAGATCTTGCCGTGACACGTGTCTGGAGGCACTGGGGACAGCACAGCAAAATGGCCGAAAGTTCCCCGAACGTGTTGGCCTTCTGGAAAGGAAGGCCAGGCACCACTGAAACAGCTTACCCAACAGGCTCATTTTTCTCCGACTTCCAAATGAGAGTGTGATTGATTAATTTCGCTTCCTGGTAGGTTTCGATGTGCTTTCTGCCTCCTTTTCTTGTTGCTGCAGGAAGCAAACAGGATGAATGCAGGAATAAAGCTATGGAACATACATCGTAATGTTTCTGGAGCGGCATCAGAAAAGGACTTATTTGTTCTCCTGGGTTGTGTAGTGCCGAGTGATTGAATGCTCGCCAAGCTGTCAGTTTTATGAAACAAATTCCCTAACCCCCTTGGCCCAGAGCTTTGCTCAGCCTGAGATGGAAAAGAAATAACTTTTAATAGAAAACTCATTGCTAAAATCTAAGATAAGATTTCAGAGTTACTTCTCTCCTAAGAATAAAATGAAATATTGAAGAAAGCATTTGATGGGGGACTCTTAGGGAACGTTATTTCTCAGTTCTTGGTTAACAAACTATGTTAATAAAAATATTTAGACCTTCGTGATGCATAATGCATATTTATTCCTAGTGAGCTGGCCTGTTTGTATACACAGATGTTTCCTGTGGTCCTTCTATCATTGCTTCTACTTTTTCTGAAACAATATTTCTAGCAGGAAGCAGAATCTTATGTTAAGATCCTAAGTCCCTCACAGACCCTGTTAGTTCGAGCGAGGATATTTCCATTTCCATATTTGATATTGGTGGGGGAGGGGCGGTAGGAATCTTCTTTTATTCAAAAAACATGGAAGATAATGCATCAAATCTACCGTATTGAGACATTATTAGACAATTATTCCTTGGCTTCTAAATTAGACCTGGCCGATTTATCCGGGCACATTCATTGCTGAAGGGCTGGATGGCTTTTCGGTCTCCGTTCTCACTGTCAGAGGCACCGTGAGTAATGCCTACCCTTTCATACAAACCTTAGGTGTGTTTGACTGGGTTTTGCAGATTTTCCAAGGCATTGTTCTCACAGAGCTGCAGTTTCCTTTCCAGCACCACGAATACTGTGGCAACACAGCTCACCAGCCCAGTTTCTCTGCCAGTCTACGCAGCACTTGGAAATCAATTAAAAATAAAATCCATAGGCCAGCGTGCTGAGGAAGAAAATGAGGCTTTACACATCAGCACTTCTCAAAAAAAAAAAAAAAAAAAGATGAACCTGTCTTAATAGAAAAATGGCACAATGCCCTAATGAAAAATTAAGCTTCAGGACTCAGTCCCTAATATCTCAGTGCTGACCGTGTATTTCCTCCTGTGGCTGCCCCTGCGAGTGAATTCTGAAATAATCAGGCAGTGTGTTGAAATAAGATATCATTCCGCGTGACTCTAGCGGTGAAGCATCAGCCTGTCTGGCTGACTTGTCAGTTACTGCCTAGATGCTCGCAGAGGAAGGTTCTGGTTCTTGTGAAGTTTATTTTTCTTTAACATTTTAGTAAATGTGTTTCTCTGTGATTATAAAAGTAATAATACTTATTTTAGAAAAGTTACAAGTATAGAAAGGTGACAAGAAAAGAATAAGTATGATTGTTTTTGGTTCTTGTCCTTAAGAGTCTTTTTTTCCTGTGTGTATGTCCTTTATCTCCTCCAGGAGTTTGGAAGATATATTCCGCAATTCAAAGTGTTCTTGTGCTTAAATCGATTCCCACCCCCACCCCAAAACTCTGTTAACATACATTTCTCTAATTATCAACATCAAGAATGAAAAGCCATCTGTTTATTACCCCCTCATGTGTGACAAAAAAATTTGGCCTTTTTACTCCCCACTCTTCCACTGTCCCTTCCCACCTCACTTGTTCACTGCCGTATCCCAGCACCTAGAACAGCGCCTGGCACCTAGCCAGCTGTTGCTTGATAAATTTTTTGAATCAAATCAGTGAATGAGTGGTGAGAGTTTATCCTCACATTACTTCCAGGAGGTGAGCACTGACTCCTGAGGCCGACCTCTTTCCCCACCTTCCTTTGCTGCCTCTCCCGACCAGTACATTTAAGCCATGGGTCCCATGGCTGTCTGTTGGGTCTGCTTTCCCTGATTATCCACGTGGGGAGGCAGTGAGGGGTGGCAGGGAAAAGTGCCCAGTCTGTGGAGTCAAACAGACCAAATCCCCAGGTCTGCAGATTGCTACATAATGGGGCAAGAGTCTTAATCTCTGTGGGCCTCAGAGATGCCATCTGTAAAATAGGCAGCGATAATACTTTCCTGACAAAATCAGTGACAGGTATGCGTGATATTTGGTACCCAGGCTCCAAAATCTCTAGCTCCTCGTATTGTTCCCACTTCTTTTTCCAATGACAGCAGAAATAAAGAGCCCATGCGCCCCAGAACACTGCCTTTCTCCTTGCATTTCCAGTCATTTCATCTAGTGAGCATAGGAGACTTTCTGATGAGTTACCTTTTGCTTCTGTGCCAAGTAAATCATCAACGGCAAAGAATCAAGTGGGCTTTCGGAGAATCTGTGCTTCCCCTGCAGCACGTGTCTTGGTGTGTTGTTATTGTGTGTCTACCTAGCTGACTCCCTCACTAGACAGTAGATGGGTGGGCCTTCCATCTTGGTATCCTCAACCTAGGACCCACAGTGCTGTAACTGAGGAATCACTCAATATGTATTTATTAAGTGAATGAATGAATGAATGACTAGTATCACGTTGTACACATCTTGCCATATCTCAACCACACCTGTGGGCTTTCTATAATCTCCTGGATGACAAAAGTAAACCGAACTATACAATTAAGTTTCTAGCCCTCTGGATCTCTAGTGTAAGCTTCTGACAGACAGACGCAATACTTACTGGTTCTGCAGAGAGCCAGCTTAAGGAAAAAAATTCTAGTTCCTCTTAGTTCCCATGATTAAGTCCATGGATTCGCTGGCTGGCGTGTAATTCCTTTCGAAGAGGAGAGATGATACCGTGTGCACGGTAAAGCTCATGTCTGTAGCTTTTAGTTTGAGTTATGTGTGTTGGCATCTCCTTCACACAGAATCTGATGAGTTGGCATTTATTTTTGACAGCATCTCAAATCTTGTGAAAGTCAGAGCTGGGGGCTGATGATGTTTTTTAGTAATATCTCAGATGGTGGCAGAACAATCTTGATAATAAAAACGAGACGTTTAAAAAGATATCCCCTTAGAGTTCTTCCGGAAAACTAAAAGTTCAGCAAAGAGCTTTGGAACTTTTGAGAACAAAGGCTTCCTGAGCATTGGAATTTTGCAGACTGGACACACACACACACACACACACACACACACACACACACACAGTCTCTGAGGTGTGTTTCCTCTAATTCACTGTGACAGCACTTGCTGGTTAGTCCCCCAAACCTGTTTTGTTCATCCTCCCAGGCACCCAACTAGACTACATTTCCCAGCCTCCCTTGCAGGTTTATGTGTGGCCATGTGACTAAGTTCTGACCAATAGGATGTGAGTGAAAATGATGTGTGCGCCTCTAGTCCAATCATCAAAGCTTTCCAAGTTTTCCTCCATACTCTTTTCTCATCCACTGGCTGGCTGGGATGGAGGAAAGTCCCAGGGCAATCGTGGAAGGAAGGTAGCTGAGCCTCCTCTGCCTGGAGAGGACCACTGTGTGAAATGGAAGTGCTTGATCCAGAGCCCTCACCCTAGACTGTTACATAAACAAGAAATAAGCTTCCGTTCGTGAGCCACTGCAAGTGTGGAGCGATTTGTCAGGCAGTTTATCCGACCTTAACTAAGCCATACTCTATGGATATTAAAAAAAAAAAAGAATAGCCAGCAGTGTTCCAAGGCCTTTTATTTGCCAGGAATTGTTTATGTTAATAATAATCCTTTCATCAGGCCTGCAACGTTACCCTCATTTTACAGCCATAGGTACAACTCCAAGTGGGAAGGGGGTGAGGATTTTGTCCACAACGATGGTCCTCAGAGCTGGCACAGAAGGTGGCATTGAGTAGGCTCTCAGTGAGGCTTGTTGATGATGGAGGAAAACAGGCTCAGCGAGGCGGAGTCACACGCCCAGGGTGCACATCTGGAAAATGCTGGACTCACTATTTTATCCTGGTGTGCCTGGCTTCAAGGTCCAGCTCCCTCTGAGTATCTGTAACCCAAGACTTTAAAAAGAATGGGTGGGGAGCCAGCGATGGGCCCTTAGTAAAAAGGTTTTAGTCTCTCATCTTGTATTTCGGATGGGAAAAAGTAACATATTTTAAAAAAGAAAATATTATAGACATCTAAAACAAAGAAAGGAACACCGTCTTTAATCTTACCAGAGAAAACTGGTACAAGCTTGGTTTTATTCTTTACGTTCTGAACGTATACACACATTTAACAAAAGGAAATCCAGGTTCTCTCCCGCCACGTGACCTTTTCCCTTATTTTCCCCTTAAATAATTTCTTGGCCATTATTTCCGTATCAGGACATACCAACCTGTATCATAGTTTGCAAGGACTGGTGGTACTCTGTATTACCAGCAACAGTCTGCGATAGTTAACCAGTTCCCTCTTGGTTATCATGTAGGTTGTTTCAGTCTTTATAACACAAAGGAGCTGTGATCAACATGCTTGTGTGTATCTCTCGGGTAGAATCCTAAGAGGGGAGTTGTGGGTACACCGGCAGGCACGTCTCATTGCCTTCTGTGCGTGGAGACCTATTTCTGCAGAAGGTCCAGATGGTCAACAGATACTGAAATGGACTCGATGGGTTTAGTTCTTCAAGTGAAGGTAACAAAGAACAGTGGAAGAAAGGGTTTCTAGCATCTCAGAATGTGGCAGGTATGCTCCAAGCCCGTGACAGAGATTAACAGTGAGGAGGCCCTGGCATCCCATCTACCCATCTAGAGGCGGTGGCCCCTGCTGGGCATTGGCTGCTTTCCCTGCCACCTTCTGGCAATGAGGTCAGCATTGTCTGCAAGGCCAGGGCTGATCTGGGCCCCAGGGAAGATACTACCCTGCACAGAAGTGAAGGAGGCTTCCTTTTGGGGGAGGGGGCAGTGGCCAGTAGGCCAGGGAGAAAGGGAGGAGGAGGGTGTATAGACATCGCCGCAAGGTTCCTGCCGGGGCTGAAGCTGGAGGTGACAGGACGCTCATTCCTCAGGACCAGACGTAAACCTGATGTGCCTGGACAGCTTTCGGGGCGAGCAGGCAGCTCCAGGCAGATGTCTTTGTGGGCACAGCTGTGTATGCGCTGAGACGTCCTGTCCGTGAGGGATGTTCCCGGAACAATGGTGATGATGATAATGATGATGACAGTGGCCTTGGTTGGCAGCAGGAGGAGGAAGATGATTACCCGGACGGCGCTGGGGCCTTCAGAGCTGGACCTCTGAGAAGGGCTCCTCCCCTCTGTGTGTGTGTGTGTGTGTGTGTGTGTGTGTGTGTGTGTGTGTGTGATCCCGTGTGCTGTGAGCATCTGCTCTGTGTGTGTGTGTAATCCCGTGTGCTGTGAGCATCTGCTGTGTGTTGGGGGGGGTCTGTGCGGTGTGTTGTGTATGTGAGTGTGACGTGTATGTGTGATGTGTGCAGTGCTCTGGGTGTGTGTGACCGTGTGGGCTATGTGGGGTGTCCCAGTGGTCGTGTGTGAGTGGGCTGTGTGTGGGTGTGTTTGAGGGGGTGCCGATTAAGTCCCCCGAGTCCAGTGTGGCCTACTGGAGACTCCACGCTTCTCACTTTGAGTTTTTCCTCCCGTCTCCCCTGTTTCCTGTGGCAAAGGTGCCAGCTTCCCCCAAGAGAACCCTCTTGACCTTTCTGTCCCTTGGGAGGCCAAGCTCTAGGGAAGCACTAGTTCCTGCTCTTCCTGCTGGTCATTGCATCACCTGACAGAGTTAGAGAAAGGGACACAGTGTCCTCTAGAGCCGTCTTCTTTTATTCTTTTTTGTACTTACTGTTCTCTTTTACCTCTTCACTGAGGTACATATAACATATAAAGTGCACAGAGTGCACAAATCTGATGGCTGTTTACCTGTGTAGCCACCCCTCAGATCAAAAGAGAATCCACCTCCAGCACCTCCTAAAGTCCCCTTGTGCCCTTTCCCAGTCAGTATCACCCAAAGGCAGCCATGATTCTAACTTCTGTCTCCATAGATTCGTTTCGTCTGTTCTAGAACCCCGTGGTGTTTTGTGCTTGGCCGCCTTCAGTTCACACAGTGCTTTGGAGACCCGTCCGTGTTGCCGTGTGCATCAGCGTTCACATCTTTTTATTGCCTTGTAGCATCTCATTGTATGGATGTATCACAGTTTGTTTATCTGTTCTCCTGCTGACGGACATCTGGGCGGTTTCCAGTTTGGGGCCATTGCAAATAAAGCTGCTACGAACATTCTTGAACATGTCTGTTGGTGGCCATATGTAGAGCTGTCTTAATGTTGCCTGTGAGAGCACTTGACAAAGATAGAGCTTGCAGAAATCAAACAACAACAACGAAAGCCCCAACCTACTCCAGCAGGTTTCCCAGGAAAAAGGAAGCAGTCGACTTGCTGGCCTTGACTCGGACCAGTCCTCCGCCTTTGGGAGAGCGGCAGGCCGTCTGGGCTCAGACTCTGCTGCAGAACAGGCATCACCTCTGAGGACAGCACTATTTCCGCAGCCGGGTTTCCCAGCGTAAAAGTTACTCCTTAGGGGTAACTTGGGTAAACTTGGGTCTTTGAACGGGCCAATGGCTGCTGCAGGTTCTGTGGGCTGTGATATGGGCTCCAACGCCAGGATTTTCCCACTGGGAGCCCTGTAAGGCTGGGTCCAGACAACTTCGAACGATGCCCAACTCACTCCGAGGGAGCTGGGACCTGGGCAGCAGCCGGCTGACCCCGGGACACAGGGAGGGACTTCAGGGAGCGAAGAAAGGAACCAACAGGCCTGCACCTGCCCAGTGGCCCTTTCCGACGCTCTGGTTTCTGCAGCACCTACGCTCTAGCCACGCTCTCCAGTGGAAGCTCTGGGGTGACCCCTGCGTCCCTGGCACTCCATCCACCTGCCTGTCTGCACACCGCCACGCCCTTCCCCCAGGGCTCTCCGCAGCACACTTCAGGGGCCCCGGGAGCATGCTTGGCCCAGAGGCAGAGCAAGCAAGAGGTGCTGGAGTTTATGTCCCCAGGGGCAGCCCCCAACCAGTGGCACGGTGGAATTGGGAGGCAGACCCTATGGCTTCCCCATCTCAGCGGGGATGGCCCTGAGGTGAAATTAACTCCCAGAGGGACTGAGCCCTGCAGCCCACGGCGGGACCTGCTCATCAGAGCGCCTGGGACCAGCTGCATGCCCGCCCCGACTCCCCGCCCTGGGGCTACCTGGGACCCTTCCCACATCAGCTCTCTGCCCTTGAGTCTCTGTCTCAGGGTCTGCTCCGGGGGATCCCAAGCGAAGAAGTGCCTTTCCCCAAACCAAACACGCTCTCTGGCACATACATTCATTTTGTCTGGGGATTTTGCAAATTCCGTGGTGCCTTTTGACCACCCGCTCTGGGATTCAGCCAAGCCAGTGCCAGTTACCTTTGCCGTGGAGAAGGTTGAGATCGTTGGCTGACCCAGGGGAGAACAGCGATCAATAGTATTTCATTTTCAAGCTACAGTGAAGACGGACAGCCCTTCTTCCCATTACTCCCCATCAGTGTTGCTCCCAGGACTGTGCATGATGGGTGTGACATTGTGGAAAGTTGCGGTGAAATGAAATCATTTAAGACACCCACGGGGGGTGTGGGGAATACGGAGGTGTGAGGAGTAGGATGGGGGATGGGCATTGCTATTTAAGGAGATTCCAAGCCACTCTGTAGCCCCCGAGGAAAACGGCTTATCATGAAACACAGAGCGAGAAAGAAACGCCGAAAATTGTCTCTGCCACGATAGGTTGTTTCCTTAAAAATGAAAACAAGATCAAATGGTTTCGATCTGTTGGGGGCATAAGACTCCTGAATGAATTTTTCCTTTTGTTTTTGTTTTTCCAAAATGCGGTTGTAATGTAGGTGTGAACATCTTCAAAGAATTCTAAGATGAATTGTTTGGGGGAGAAAACTCATAATGCACAAAGCAGCAGTTTCTTTCTGATGTTTTCTTGGAGAGGTATTTTTCCACGTAACTGAAGAAGGGAAACAGAGGAGGAAGGTGGCATTGGGGGCAGAGAGGTATAATTAGATAGAGCATTCGATGATTTGAGTTTGAGTTTGCCGTTCTGAAAGGATAAACACGCAGACCTCTCCTTGGGGCCGGGGCGATCGGTGGTCTGCAGCACTGAGGGAGGGCAGGGTGTGACGTTGCCGATACAGACGATAGTCCCTCTGTGTGGAGGGCACAGATAAACTCACCCTACAGGGACCAGGAGAGGGGCGGCTGTGTTCTGGGTTCTGAAGAACTCCCTTTGGCTTGGTTCTTTCTCCTCACCACCCGGGCACATTCAAATCCTTTTTTTTTTTTTTTTTTTTTTTTGCGGTACGTGGGCCCCTCACTGTTGTGGCCTCTCCCGTTGTGGAGCACAGGCTCCGGACGCGCAGGCTCAGCGGCCACGGCTCACGGGCCCAGCCGCTCCGCGGCACGTGGGATCTTCCCGGACCGGGGCACGAACCCGCGTCCCCTGCATCGTCAGGCGGACTCTCAACCACTGCGCCACCAGGGAAGCCCACCCGGGCACATTTAGAAGCACGCAAGCCGTTGAAGCTACATTCTATTAACCTTTCCCCAGGGATGTATTTGCCTGCGTTGATCCAGCACACCGCCACACACATTTCCTAAACGTTCTGCCGTTTCACTGATTGTGGAATTAGAAGCCTCCCCTGCCTGGTAAAAGTAGGTCAGGGAAGTTCCTGACTTTGGGATGCTGCTAATAGATTTCTGAATGGCAGCGTAAGGGCGCCTGGATGTGACATTTGAGCAGAGCAATGGTGATCACGCACTGACGATTTTGAGCTTGAGTCACTTGTTTCTCCAAAACAAAAGGAGAAACCCACACAGGAGCATGTGTGGGTGAGGTCCCACAGATTGCAGGTGCTGCTGAGAAGTAAACTGGCCCTGGACTGTTCATTTAGAAGCGAAGAAGTGCTTTTATCTGCGCCTTATCTCTCCATGTCGCCTCTTCTGGGGGCTCTCTGCCATTTCCCTTTCCCATCAGCACTCCCCGCCCCGAACCACGGCCACAGGATCCTTTTCTGTAACTCTTCATCTGGGGTAGCGGTAGCCTTGTGCAGGATCCCACGCTATCGGCCCTCCGTCCCATCCTGTAAGCTCCCATAGCTTGGCCATCTCCCCTCTCTTACCTGGCCTTCTCCAGAGCTTCCTTCTTCTCTTGGTGTTTTATTCTCTTCTGATATTATTCTAGCTTTAGGATACTGTTGGCCACGCAGAACCCATAGAAAATGGCACTGCGTAGCCTTATGATACAATAGCTAAAAGCCTTTAGGTTGCCCTCAGGAAAAAAGTAAATTGAATCAAATTATTAAGACCTAGACATTGTCAAATTCACCATCTGGGCATTTCTACTGTGAAGTAATTATTTAGACAGGGCTTGCTGTGGGTGTCTCTCTTGCTTGCTCTCTCTCCTTCTTTTTAATTTTTAATACGAACATTTTTTGTTTAAACCACTTCTTTCTTCTAGTAGACAACGGCGATCATAATCGTGTCCAGCTAAAACGTATTGCTCGTGTGTGTTCATGTTTAATTTGAAAAATGACAACAGTGATTTCTTTGAAGTCTCATACTCACCCAGAGCTAGCCCGCCATTGGTTGCTTTAGGATCCAGAATTTCCTAGAGGAGGAGAAAGAATAAATCAACATAAAATGATGTAATAAAATCCTCTTAAATAACAACCAGGTAGTAAATTAACATATACACGACCTTTGAAATGATCATGTACAGGGAAGTCGAATGCAGCAAACAGCTGGCTGGGTGCCTGTCCTTGACTAACAGGCTGAGAGATATAGCTGCCGGAAGGATTTTTTGAGAGTGAGTTCTAAATGCAGAAAGCTGTCTTTTATAAAAAAAAAAAAAAAGAAAAAAATCAGATCTTTCATTTGACAGACCCTAATTTCATTGAGATTGACAGCACTGCCTTTGTCGAGCGTACATTTAACAAATGAGATTGAACAACCACACCACTCAGTTTCATCTAATTTAATTTGACAACCAAAGCAGGCAGGTAGAATAATGTACTTACGGGGGGGTGAGAAAGCTTCCTGGGGTCCAATGACAGGGCTTGCTGGATCAGGCTGAAAGTGGAGAGCTCCTCCGTCGCTTTTGTATTTTTGTTGTTTTTGTTTCCCTTTACTTCTTTAATTGATGTATAAGAAGTACATCAAGTGAGTTTATCTTAAAGGTACAACTTAATAAATGTTTGTCAATGTGTACGTTTACATAGCCACCATCCAAATTAAGATATAGATCATGTCCGTCCCTGCAAAAAGCTCACTTCCCAATCAATCTAACCCCTCCTCCTGCCCGCAAGGTAACCACTACCCTGACTTCTAACAGTTTCTCAAAACAGTCGCCTGTTTTTGAACTTCACATAAAGCGTATCAGGCAGTAATGTCCTTTTGTGTCTGTTTTCTTTCACTCAGTGTGAAATTCATCCATGTTGTTGTGCGTGTCAGTAATTCACTCTCTGCTATTGCTCTGTAATATTCTGTTACGTGAATATAGCAGCGGAGTTTATGTATTATTGATGGACATTCGGGTTATTTCCAGTTTCCCCCTTGCCTTCAGGTTTAGCTTATTTTTCTAGATAGTCTATAGAGGGGCATCCGGAAATAAGCAAGCATGATATGCCCATGGGTGAACTTGTTGCAAACTGGTAGCAAAATCTACTCACCACCCCATAAGCAAGTGTCCTGTCTCCTGAATGAAAGGACAGTCTTGGGTTATCTTCCTCCTAAGAATCAAGCCAGCTTCACGTTCTCTCATCCCATCCCCCACAGAATTGTGGGGCGAGGAGGCTGCTTCATCGCCTTGCCTCCGTTATCCCTGAGATGGAGGAAGGGGAGGTGAGCAGGGCCTGCGGCCAGTTATGACGAGACAGCTTAGCAAACAGATGGGAGGGTGGGCCTTGGGGTGGGTTTGAAAGCAGCGAGGAAGGGAGAGGAGCAGCTTCTCATCTGGAGTGCCTGTGTATCTGGCACCATGCCCACCTTTGGGCAGACTCGGGGACGCAGCTTAAATTTGGGCATCCTTCCTGATCATTCTGACACCTTCCCATTCTCTGAATCTGGGAAATAAAGAAACCATTCTCATCTCTCATAAAGAAAGCGATCAGGGACTTCCCTGGTGGTGCAGTGGATAAGAATCCGCCTGCCAACACAGGGGACACGGGTTCAAGCCCTGGTCCAGGAAGATCCCACATGCCGCGGAGGAACTGAACCTGTGAGCCGCAACTGCTGAAGCCCGGTCACCTAGAGCCCGTGCTCCGCAACAAGAGAAGCCACCACAATGAGAAGCCCGCACACTGCAACGAAGAGTAGCCCCCGCTCAACGCAGCTAGAGACAAGCCTACGCGCAGCAATGAAGACCCAACGCAGCCTTAAATAAATAATTTAAAAAGGAAAAAAGAAGAAGAAGAAGAAGAAAGTGACCAGGCAGTAGGGCTAGGGTAGGCATTTGTCACTGGGCGGAAATGGAGCACAAAGGGTTGTCATCTTAGAAGGCCGCCCCCACCCTCCAGCTGATGGGTAAGGCCAGCAACTGTATATACAGGTGCGGCAGGGCCGGGACCTTCTGGGCAGGGCAGCTTTGCCAGCTGGACCTGGTGATGTGGAAACGAAGGGAAAGGGTAAGCCGTTTAACAGTCTCTTCTGCCTGGGCCTGTCTCAGGGTGAGCGCCGAAAATCCCAGGTCCTGAGAAGCCCCTCAGTCCAGGATGGTTGGTCGCCCTAAAAGAGGAAGACCTTTTCACTCACTTTTCTATGCATTCAGTTAACTAATAATATTGAACTTTTAGGACAGACCATGCACCTTGCGAGGTTTGGGGGTAGAGTGCTAATCAACAAGGCAGTAGTGATGCCGGCCCCCCTTCCAGAGTACTTCCTCTAGAGGGAAAGGTGGGATTTAAAGAAGTGATTACAATCCGGTGCAGTGCTTGCTCTGATAGGGATAATAAGGCAATACTTTTAATTGGGAAAATCCTGGACGCTACGGAAGCAGGTGGGGAAGACGGTGCACCACTGATCCTTTAGCTCCTTTGCATATCCACAAAGTTCTTGAGCTGCTCAGAAAAGCAATTTACAGCAAACTGATGCGTTCAGAATGGCCGTGGAGCAAAAAAAGGTGGGGCCGGGGGTTGACAAGGAAGTACACTGATGTAGGTCTGCTTTGTGATCCTCCGAACCGCTCAGACCCCCAGGTGTGCCTCCCTGCATTTCTCCCGCTCAGAGGGCACCTGTTGGGCGGTGCAGAGCAGGCAGTTGTGTGGCGAGATCTTGGAGTTGTCCATGCGCCTGAATCCACACTGATGAGCATGGCCTGGTGAACCTGCTGCCATCTTTTTGGGTCGTGTTGATAAAATATTGTGGGGAGGGGAGGGGGCAGGGATGATGTACCGGGGTTAATAATTCAGTATGTTTGGAAACAGGGCTCTAGGAGTGAAAAGTTAGTGCCAGAACAGAACAGCATGTACTTCTAAGTATGTAAAACTAATAGACATGTGTTCTTGCCTAAGAGGCCCAGTTATTGTTGGTTTAAAAAGAAAAACAGTTTAATGCATTGGAAATATATGGCAGCTGTTGTAAGATCTGAAAGGCTAGCCCAATGCAGGTTTGTTCATTTTCCATTCATTTCACAGATATCTATTGACATATATGCCCCTGAATATTTTACTTTCCACCCAGCCATCATGTAGCATCAACAAAAAAATCCCCCAGGGCTTCCCTGGTGGCGCAGTGGTTGAGAGTCCGCCTGCCGATGCAGGGGACACGGGTTCGTGCCCCGGTCCGGGAAGATCCCACATGCTGCGGAGCCTGCGCGTCCGGAGCCTGCGCTCCGCAACGGGAGAGGCCACGGCAGTGAGAGGCCCGCGTACCGCAAAAAAAAAAAAAAAAAAAATCCCCCAGACGAAAGCCCTTATCTCCATGAGAAGGTCCAAACATTTAGTCCATTGTCAAAGACATAGCCAAGCAGGATGGGTCTTGAATCTTAGAGTCTCTTTCTTATATTTCTCAGCCTAGACGGTGTCAGTGGTGTTTCTGTAAGGTGTGTCCTTTTATTGGTGTCTCTAGAAAAGATAGGGGTGGAGGATTTTTTCTAGAGGGGAACTTTCATCGTGTGTTAGCACAGATCTGTTGGGTGAGGGTTTGTTTTTTTCTTTTGTTTCATTTGTTTCGCTTCTTGCCCTGCCTTTGCCACTGTGCAGTTAAAACAAGTCCTTCCAAACGATTTTTCTTTTCTATCACGTGGGAAGCAGTGTACCAGCCACCTGCTCTGAGTAGTGACCCTTGGGGGTTCCCAGTTATCATGCAGCCCTTTCCAGTCGAGCTGTGGTGGGTTAGGGAGGGACCATGACACCCTCCCCTAGATGACCTCCAAGCTTTCCTTCGAAAGGAAGCAATAATGGAGACTTAGCCATGAGGAACGAAGCGCCTCTTCCCTTTACAGTTTGACGATGCCTTCCTTTGTAGCTAGTTCAGCACACTTGTCCTGATGTATGAGTTTTTGCCATCTGGTTTATTTCTCTTGTTGTTTTGTATTGTTTTAAATACGCCCAAGGCCATCTTTGAGTCTTTTCTTTAAAAAATACAAATTGAAAAAGCAAATCATAGGAGTGTCATTTGAAGGTTAGGGATGAAAGAGAAGTTTAAATAGGACTCAGATCTTCCCTGTGAAGTTCAGTAGCTAAAAATAAAGTTCTTTTTACTTTGTTGATTATGTAATAGAACACATTCTCAGATGTGAACGCTATGGAATGTCTCAGTTGTTCAGAGAATTCTTGTCTCGCTTTTCTTAAACAGAGGTGCAAGAGTTCTATTAAACAATTGAATTCATTCACTTAGTGCTTGAGCACCTATTGGGTGGAAGCCACTGTCGAGGATCACTTTGTGATGCTGATGAGTTTTAACCAGAGGCAGGACTTGGTTTTTGCTTGGTCTAACCTCAGTTTTCATTCTCTTGAACTAGGTTACTCTCTCTAAAGAAAAACTTGTTCCAGGAGGGAGTAAGGAGGTAGACCTTTTGTAAGAGGAAAGGGTGCGATTGGGTGGGGGCCGTCTTCATTTTTAACAGAGGAGGTTCTCTGGGTGCTGTGTGCTGCGTTTTGGGGTGACCTGGATAACTATGTTTAAACCATGTTATTATTAAAAACAGCAGTTCTGGCTTTCCCAGACAAAGAAATTCTGAGACAATTTTGGAAATACATTCACAAGAGCAGAATTCATAAGTGGAACTGTACGGCCGTCAGCTGCACTGTTTAGACATAAAGTTGGATGAGCAAAGGGGGAATTTTACAAGTATGGATTCAAAGCTTTTAAATGAACTTGCCTAATTGGTAGTAGTGATGTAGAGCATCTTGCTGGAAGGAAAACAAATCCCGTATCTAAAAATGTTCTCTTTGATGTAAAAGCAAACGCGGCTTCAAACAATGCTTGGGAAGTATCTTGGTTAAGGATTTTGAAAGTGATTTAAGGATCATGGTTTAATGCCTGGCAGTCGGTCAGTTGCCTCACACCATTTAGAAACCTCATCAAGAGGTTCCTAAATCCAATCGACTGACCTTAGAATCACCTGGCGGGAGTTTGGGACCTGCACGTTTCCGGACCCCGTCGGATGTATTGGGCCAGGCACTTGAGGGTCACATAGAGAATCTGTATGCTCAGATTTTGATGATTAGCCCAATTTGAGAACTGCTGGCCTAGTCCATTCCTCTGGACAGGATCCTATCCGTACCATCCCAGACAATTTTTTGCCACACAACTGGCCATGAAATAGCATCTCTGCAAATGCCATTGACCCTGGATTATACGTTTATTCATTAGCTGAAGCCCAATTTTAAAATCCAATGAACTATATGATTCCTTTAAATGACTTTGAATCAAGCCCCATACAGTGCTTCTCAAGGTTTATTTTTGTTTGTTATTATTCTGCTGAGTACTCAGGACATCTGACTGCTCCTGGGTTGGTGGGCTAGAGATATAAATGGCTTTTGGATCCCTCGGGTGTCGGGATGGTTAAAAGGATAAATGGTGATAGTTGGCGAGGGAGCGAACAAACGTTTGACGAGGCTCTACTCTCATCTGCATAGTGTGAGGCCCTTTACAGCATCCCCAGCTGACCCTCACAGCATCTTTCCGGGGATGTCGGGAACCCCACTTCACAAGTGGGTGAGGTGGAGTGATGATCCAGCGCTCAGGGGCACCGACGGCATTGAAGCCAGGCCTTCGGGATTTACCCCGACCTAGTTCCGCCCACTCTCTCCAAGCCCAAGTCTGCCGCTGCACTTTCTTCTTGCTGTCATCTATAAAGAGCATTTTAAGTAATCTGTGGTTCTGCCCCGGGGTCCAGCTTGGAGATCTTGTTCAGCCCCAGCTGGGCTCCTGAAGGTCCACTGGCTTCTCAAGAGACCGTCATCATTTCTTTGGAGGAACGGCACGTTCTGTTCTGATTTGGCATGTTTGAGAGCCATCAGGGGTAGGACTGTTCGTTTCTGAATTATACATAGGCTGCCCTTCAGCTCTAGAATGTAATTAAGAAAAAGGGCTCGAGGAATACCAGGTTCCAAGCCAAGAGTCTTACGAAGCTGCCAAAGGAAGTAGATATTAGCAGCCTCTGCTGTGTGCCGGGTGGGCCGGGCTGCTCTCAGCTTCTCAGCAGGAGGGAGCGGCTGCGGGGCCAGGAGACAGCAGAGAGGAGGGCCGGGGGGAGGTGCTGGCCTTCTGCCCTTCAGACTCGGTAGAGGTGAAGCAGGACCCAGGCGGCATTTCTCAGGGATTCCCAGACGGGCCTCCCCTTGCTGGCCTTGCCACCGTGTTCGTGAGTTTTCTGAAAGGTGGTCTCTGGATCGGCAGGGTTACTCCCCCTTGGCACTGTGGACATGGACCAGGTCTGTCTTTGTCGTAGGGGCCCGCCCCGTGCGCTGTAGGATGTTTTGGCAGCATCCGTGGCCTCCACTCCCCAGATGCCTTAGCGCCCTCCTCTCACAAGTTGTGACAACAGAAAATGTCTCCAGACATTGCCAGATGTCCCCTTGGCAGCAGGGACAGAATCACACCAGGTTGAGAATCGCTGGCCGAGACCTAGAGTAGAAATAGGAAAGGAGGAAGAGATCTGCTGTGGGGGGCAGGGGGCCCCCAAATTCCATCTCCCCACCTTCCCTCAGGCATATAAACCCTGCACCACCCAGGTTCCCTTAAGGGGTAGGTAAGCCTCCAACTTTCCCACTTCCCCTTTCTCCTTGCTGCCCTCCCTCCCACCTGTCCTTGGTACACAGTGCTGTGGCCCTAGTTCACATCCCAGCTCTGCCACTGAGTAGCAAGTCCCCTGTTCTCTTCATGCCACTGTTTCCTCATCCCTAGTGATAATAACAGCGTCTCCCTTGTGGGGTTGTTGGTGAGGATTGGATACTTATAAGCATTTAGAAGAGTACCAGCACATAATGACCACTTTGTGTAAGTGTTCTGTAAATAAAACATAAATAATCTGGATGCAGAACTTCTGTTAAACACAGCCATTCAACAAATGTTTATTCGGTGTTGAACAAGGCCCCACCCCTACCTTCCAGGTGCTCAGAGTTTGGCCATGAGCCAACAGTAACTTAGGTGTGTTAAGTCAGTAAGTAAATTAGTAAGAAGCACCGCCCTGGCCATGCTCTCCTATATAGTCCCCAAGGAAAGCCCTCAATATCCCAGTGGACACACCATCCGGCCTTAGCACCCCACGCGGTGCTTCTTGTTTATCATAAGTGGAACCCTACTTCACCTTGCCGTCGGCTCAACACTCCGTTTGACAGCGACTCAACTCTGTATAGCTTCAGCTAGAGCCAAAATACATGGAACCCACTATTCAAAATTTAGCGGCACCTCTCTGAAGAATCTGAGGTATTCCAGTCGTTGGGTGCGCTAGTTGGGAACACTGTCCTCCCTCCCTCCCTCTCTCCTTCCCTCTTTCTTCCCCTCCCTTCCTTCCTCCAAGTAGTCACTGAGCACTGTCTGTAGACCGAGTGTTAGTCCATGTGCTGGGGATACTGCGATGAACGTGGCAGATGAGGAGCTCACCTTCCAGATGGAATGGAGGAGTCAGACTATAAATAGTAAATCAAGGGGAAAAAAGATAACTTGCAAATGCTGAAGGAGAGACACATAGAAGTTGATGTGAGACAGAACAGCTGGGATGAAGTTGGGGGCTTACAGATGGTCATAGAATCTTCTCTAACGAGACTGGTTTTCAGGCTTAAAGCCTGACCAGGAACCAGCTGTGAGAAGGACATTCCAAGCCGAGGAAACGGCCAGTGCAAAGGCCCTGAGGCAGGAAACAGTGTGGTAGTTCTAAGAAGAGAAGTATTCTGATGGAGGAGGAAAGTGATAGGAGCGGAGGTTGGAAAGGGGTAAAGTGGGGCCAGTCTGATAGGGCTTTGTAAGACTCGGCTTTTCGTTTAAAGTCCAGTGAGAAGCCAGGGAGCTGAGTGAAGCACTCTGATTTATGTTTGAAAAGAAGGAAGGAATGGCCAACCGTGTGGAACGCTATAGAGATGAGTAACACGAGGGCTGACTCAGTGGATCTGGCCACGTGGTCAACATGACGTAATAAGAGCAATTGCAGCGGAGAAGTAGACAGCAGGTGCGCCCTCTGTCTTTTGGTTTTAGAACATACAGTCTCACCAAGGAATAGGCATTTGCATTGCAAGGCATCAATAATTTGATAACAGTCCTTAACACTGCTTTAGTCAGCTTTCACGGAGTTAATCTGGCTTCAACCCTCTCAACTAACAGCAATGGTCACAATGATGTTGGTGGTGGTGATGTCATCCTTGGTGTCCATGACATCACCAAGTGCCTGCCGTCAACCTCTTTGGTGTTTCCAGTTGCGGGACAGTACAAGCCCAGCCACAAACAGCCTCTGGGCCTCTGGGCGATCCGTGACCCAAGTTCATTGCAGAATGGCTGCCCGAGGCTGGGGGCGGCCTGTGACATGGGAGAACTACGCAGGCCCCTCCTAGGTGGGCCACGCAGGGCTCAGAGTGGTGGCCTGAGCCTCCAGTGCCACGTTCTGACGGCTGTCCTCTGTACGGCCTTTCACTTCGAAAGTCCACCCACCTCTGTAACCTTGCCTGAACTTTTAAGCCCAAGAATTGTAGGAAATCCCTCAGGATAAATCCTTAAAGAGGCATTTGACAAAGCATATATAAACTTACACTTGCTGAAAAGTGACTGTAGAAAAAAGTATGTTTAGCCCAAGCTTAAATATGACCGTGCTTTTCTGCGGTCTCCCGCAGCATTTTGGAACCCTGACATTTTTCCTGACTGATCGTTCCCTTTGATTTTTTTTTTTCCTCCACTGCTTTGATTTTGTAACACAAGAATAATATTTTTTCTGGACTAAACTTCTTATAAGTGGTCTTACCCGGGGAATGTTTTTAAATTTAAAGATGATTCTATTTTTTCTTAAGTACCAAGAAGTACATACACATACAAACACATTTAATGGCTTCAGATGGGATGGTTTGACTTTTTAAAGGCATATTTGCAGGAGTTCTTCTTGATTCCAGCTCCTAATTCACAGTTTCATTATTTTAATGTGTGTGTAGAAGATCCTGTGTGTATAGAAGATCCCTCATCACCTGCCCGGTAGAGGTTCCGTCCTGAGGGGCAGACCTTGGTTCTGGACAAACGGATTCACCCTCATGTATAGTGCCTTCAAGACGAACTCAAAGGCGAACCCATCCTGTCTTCGGAGGGGGAAGGTTTTTGACTTCCTCAAGGCAAATACCCATCTTCAGTGTGTTAGACAAGGCTTCAGAAAGCCAACACCTTTGTCGTTACCGCCTGGCAGGACTGGGGCCCGTCAGTAACCACTTGGGGGCACATTTTGTAGTTAACCCGTCCTGGGGTTGGGGAGGGGCTGAGAGGGGGCCGCTCTGCTCACAGTCTAACATTGGGCCCTGCCTTCCTGTGATTTTTTGTTTTTAATAGCCTAGGTGACTAGCTGCTGGGTTTCTGTAATCTCTCTCCTATCTGGGAGAACCTCTCTTGTGCTTACTCCTCTGAGCTCTGGGGGTCTAGGCTGAGTTCTTATCTGAAAGTCTGTGCAAATCTCAATCCCTCATGAAAGAAAAAGAAACATTGGCCTTGCCTGAGGATGCCCTTTTCCCACCTTCCCACGGAAGTGGAATTTCAAGAGCATGGGCACCCTGCACTCTCCACTCTTCCTGTTCTGTTGCCCACGGATCTCTCTTTAATCAGAACTGCAGGCCCTTGGGAGAAAATCCAGCCAGGGCCTTCGTTGCCTTGGGGTGATGCCAAGAAGTAGATTTTCTGGGTCAGTGGGTATGAATGCTTTTAAATTGCCCTCCAGAAAGGTTTTAACCAAGATTTCTTCCATATCAGCAGACATTTGCTATGGTGCAGTATTCACTCATTCATTCATTCATCCATCCATGTGTCTGTTCACTCAGGGATTCCGCACCAAGACGGTGTCCCAGGCACTGTGGACTCATACACAAATACTAATCGGCTCCTGCCCTGGACGGGCTGGTGGGTTTTCTCTGTCTCTGTGATGAGAATTGAGACTGTGTGTCTGGGCCTCCTGAGGACTGACCAGGAAAAGCGCTCGTTCATGTTGGGGCGTGGGTGGGCAGCCCTGAAGGTGGGGTCCTCGCCCCTGACTGCACATTCTCATCACCTAAGGGACTCTAACAGATCCTGACACCCGGGCCGACCGTGGAAGATACTGGTTTCATTGGTCTGGGATGTGGCCTGGGTATCCGGATCTTTCAAAGCTCCCCAGCCGAGTCTCGTGTGCAGCCCGAGTTGATTCCTCCTCCACACTCTTCATCCCAGAGAGTCTGGCCTAACGAAAGCCCTCCGTCAGGTCCCTACTGCCTCTGCTCTTGACCTTGCACTTGTCACTTCAGACTTAACGGCAGTTACCGTTCCCTTGCACACCTTGCCCACCGTGGCCAGCGCCATGCCAGGCTTAAAACTGCCGAGAAGCAAAATCGCCTTCTTTTCATCTCATTTATTGCTTACTTATAGTTTAACACGAAATTCTCACCTCATTTATTTAGTGTTCCACGGTGAGGGTCCTTTGGCTCCCTGTCCTTATTATAATAATAGCTCGCCCCTATTGAGCGCTCACTGTGTGCCAGGAACTGTTCTAAGTGTTTTGCATGGTAACCCGCTCACTCCCTTTCACAACCCTGCCACACAGGTACTGCTCTGACCCCCATTGTACAGATGAGTACACTGAGGCGTAGAGAGGCTCAGGAACCTGCTGCTGTACCCACAGCCGGTCTGTGGCTGAGCTGGGCATCCCAACCCATTTCATTAAGTGAGGCTCTTCTCTACCAGTCGGAAGGGATTGCCTTGGATTACTTATGCTTCAGCACTGTATTTTCTTTCTCCAGTTGGAGCTTCGGGGTGTGAGTGAGGGTACACCTGTGAGGTCTCCTAGCGTCCCGATTCTTCCACAGTGGCAAAGAGTGGCTTAGCACAGAGAGCTTAGCAAGGGAATCATTCAACAGCTTCTCAGCCAAAAGTCTGAGTCACTTTAGTTGCATCCACCATGGAGACACAGCTTAAGTAACTAAAAGCAGACGGTCCTTACCTGCGCCAAAAGATGTCAGGCCCTTCTGCCATTAGCGCCCTCACATCTGTGTACTTTCAGGATTGTCCTCACAAGAAAAATGAGAGGCAGAGAAAAGCCTGGGCATGATTCCGAAACAGCCTGAATTTGTCTCTTTGAAAATACGTAGCGCTTCTCATCTGCTTATTCTCCCGGGAGAAGTCAGAGGCTCTCGGAAGTCAGTAATTGTGATCTCTTGAGTCATAATTTCTGCAGTTGTATTGGAGCTCAGTGTGGGGACACAGGATGGAAACAGCACGTGGGTCTGTTGCCACAGATGAGTCGCAGAGTGGAGGGGCTGAAATCTCCTCCTAGAAGGGAGGGATTAGCGGGTCAACGAGGAAAACAGATTTGAGAAATCCATTTACCCTGAAGGTTTAATAGGGAATGCAGGTCAGACTGACTCCAGTGTCTTTAGTCACGGCGCTCCGTCCCGGTTTTATCTTGTACCCGGCTCCGACTTTCAAAAGAAAAGGGTAGGTGAGCCTTTAAACCCTCTGACCTTAATATTACCATCCATATTTTAGGAGTAAGAATTTTTATGTGTTGAACTGAAGGGATGGCATTAAAACACATGTAAAAGTATTAATCGACTACTTGTATATTTCTCACTTATTTGTAGATTATTAAGAAAAATTCTTTGTCCTGCTTATGTGGTCATAGCACCCACCTCAAATTTCAAAGAACATCACCAGCGTATCCTTGATTTTTCCCTTGAGAATATCACCCATGATAAGAAAATACCTTGGAAATATTCACATGGATTTTGACATGGCCCTAAGGCCATTAAAAAATTTCAGAATCCTAATAATCTTTTTTGCAATAAAGAACTTCTGGTTGGAAGAACACCATTTCAATATGCTACTCGTCAGCTCATTACCTGAAAGCCGCTTGGAGGCATTTGAGGGCCCAGAGGAACGGTGCGTTGCCAGGAACATCTTGCCAGGAACCATCGCCTTGAACAGAGGGGACTTTGAATTCGAGCCATAATCTTGTCCCCGGATGTGTGGCCTGGGGCAAGTCACCTTTTCTCTACCTTTGTTTCCTCATCTGCAAAATGGCTTATACTAGGTAGTCTTTGTGAAATGAAAAGTAGGTGGCCAGGCATGATCTAGTCCCTTGCCTTTCTTTTCTATCACTCGGGAACTTGCTCACTCCCCTCCTCTGTCTCCCTGTCTCTGTCTGTCTCTGTCTCTCTGTGTCTCCCTCTCTCCTCTCTCTCCCCCACCCCATTCCCCTGTGTCACTAACCCTGATTTACTTTCTTCTTAGCACTTAGCCCCATCAGAAAGTATAATAAGACACTCTGGTGCTGGTGCAGGGGTAAACAAAGGAACTGAGAGAATAAAAAGTCCAGAAACAGACCCACATGTTGTTGAGTGGACCATGCCTTCATGAGTGTTTATTTTGTTATTTTAAATGTCATAATATTAAAAATAAAACAAATGAAAAAAAAGGGAAGCCGTGCATGGAACAGTGTTATGAACCAAAGACCATGACTGCACAAATTCTGTGCACCTGCGGTCCAGAGATTTAAAAATGAATGCTAATTCGTCTGGAGGAGGTCTCTACTCCAGTCGAGAGTTTGGCAGAGATGACCGGGAAAGACCTTTGGAGCCCAGACACAATTCTACATTGAGCAATTACTGGGCACCAGGCAATTTCTACCTCACCAGCAGTAGGCGTTATTTTCCCCATTTCACAGGCAGGGAAACTGCAGCTCAGAGAGGCTGAGTCACTTGCCCAAGGCCACACAGTTCTGAAGGGGCAGAGCCAGAGGTCGGCTGGCCGGCCTGATTCACAAGCTCATGCCTGTGCCAGTATGTCGAAAAGCCGCCCTGGGCTATTTGAGGGCTGAACACCATGGTGAATGGGCGAGACTGCTGTGGTCTCTTACTAGGGAAATAGAAGATGCCTCTCCCCCATGCAAAATAGATCTTTGCCCTTAATGAACTTCCAACTTTGCCGCTCCTGCCCAGGATTTTCTGGGTGCCCCACCCCAGAGACCCTTGGAGGGGATCTCAGTAGCAGCACTTTGAAGCTTCTCCCACAGGGCCCCTCAGTCGCGCAGCAGTTGTTGTGCAAAGACCAACACGTTTTGGCTTTTGCTTGCCTTAATACTCCCTCCCTTTCCCAAACACAAAAATATTGGCATTTCCTGGAAAGTGGTTTTGGCTCAAAGCCTGACAGCTATCCCACACTCTTGGGCCAGCTTCCTTCGGGGCCTCTGTTCTTTTATTTCATTGAGCATTTGTTTGGAGGCCGAGGCTGCCTCCTTCGATTGTACCTGGGATAAAGGGCCCCTGGCAGGTGCCCTGGGGGTAACCTACTCCCCCTTACTAGCAGAATCCTCTGCTCCATCTTACCTCCCTCCACTATGCTCACAATTGGTCAAAACTCACCATGTGCGCACACAGAACCATTTTGGGTGGTTTTTTCTTTTTTGCAGTTTGATAGTATTTTCAGTGTCTAGTTTCTTAAATCAAGGGACAATTAACATAAAATCAGATGATTCTTAAGTGGTCAGATACATCAGTGTTGATTATTGTGTGCATCTGTGTAACCACCGCCTGAAGAAGGCTATAAAAATTTCCATCACCCCAGAAAAGTCCTTCCCCCTCCCCCCTCCCCAGAGCAACCACTTTCTGATTCCTATCACGATACATCTTTTGGCTTGCTTTTGAATCGTGTCAATGAAATCTTATAGCATGTACACTTTTGTATCTGGCTTCTTTTGCTCAACACAGTGTTTTTGAAACACCGATGTCATTGCTCGTGGCAGGAGTTCTCTGCTTTTTATTGCCAAGTAGAGGTCCACCGTGTGGGTGTTGCCCATTGTGTTTATCCATTCACCTGTTGACAGACATCTGGGTTGTTTCCAGTTTGTGGCTCTTATGGCCAGACTGCTATGAACATCTGTACACAAGTCTTTTGTGAATATATGTTTTCATTTCTCTTGGGAGGAGACCTCAGAGTGGAATTGCTCAGCCTGAGGACGGGCAGTTGTTTAACCTCATTAGAAACTGCCGGACAGTTCTCCACAGTGGCTGTGCCGTTTTACCAGCAGTGTAGGAGCGTTCCAGTTGCTCCATGTCCTTACCAACTTTTGGTGTTACGGTCTTTCTCATTTTAGTCATTCTAATGGATGTGATATGATCCTTTAGGTTTTTCTTTTAAAGGACATTTTTAAGAATTTTCAAGCATGTCAGTCAGTGCCAGCTCAGACACTGAAAAGGTCCTGTGGAGGGGAAGCGAAGTGTTACATTTTTATGGTGCAGAGGTTTCTGCTTATCATCCCTGTCCGTGAAGCGGAGTCTTTCCAGCCCTGAGGGCTGTCTACAGACTGCCGCAGGGCAAGCTCAAGGCCAGAGCCCCAGTGGGGCGGGGGGGGGGGGGGGGGGGGGGGGGAAGGCAGGCCAGGAGTCAGAGTGGAGGAGGGAGGGGCTCCCGCGAGGGGAGCTCAGAATGCCACAATGACAACCGCAGGGGGACAGATCGTGCCCCACGCGCGCACTCACACAGACGCTGAGAATCTAAGCCTTAAGTAGCCAGCAGGCCCAGGCCAGTTCACAATCCTGCTGTCCCTTCAGCTTCTGTGATCACACATGGTATGAAAGCTCCACGCAACGGGGATATGACATTTCCAATTTCTTACCTTGTAGTTGGCCTGGGCAACTGGAAATCCTCCAAAACCGGTTGCCAGGCATGGGACCACTTAGGTGGCGAGCGTCGGAACCATCCCTGTGGGTGCTGGCTACAGCCTTCCTGACTTCTCCAACCCTACGAGGGTGGGGAGCGCCTCTCAAACACTTTAGTTAATCTGTGTATCTTGACTATCACTAATGTTACCCATTTCTAACACTCATCACGCTAATTAGCAAGCCACCCATTTTACCACCAAAAGAACATTTCTAATATCCCCTGTGCTCTGCTAGCCAAGCTTCGAGTATTGCTAGAGACGAAGGGATAGCTGGAACTCCGGTAGCAGCCCAGGGTTGGGCCTCCCTGGTCTGAACTTGAGCTGACACCTCCCCACAACCCGGGGGAGTGTGTTGATGACAACGCTGGCTGAGTGACTGCGTGAGGGCTTCACTTCAGTTAAGTCACGGGCAGGAAATGTCCCAGTGTAGGTGAGGGTGCCCGTACTGTGTAGAAAGTTTGCTCCAGTGTGGCAGTGTCCCAGAGGCTTTAGACGGATGCGTACTTTGGAGAGAAACCCAGAAAGAGGGCAGTAATGTCAAACATCACACGAGAGCTTGCGAGTAGTGAAACATCAGTGTTCGGTGGAGGGGAGGGCACTTTCGAAAGGGCAGCCTTTGCCTGGACAATCAGTGATGTAGGGAACCAAGGGCAAGCTGGCCGAGCCCCTTGAAGCGTGGATGGTGGACCCGCCCGACAGGAAAATCCCCAGGGACCTTTCCTAGAATGAATCCCGTGTGGCTGGGGAAAGGGCAGAAGTCCCAGGCCTCCCTGCTCTTCAAACCAGCAAAGCATCAAAGGGTACAAAGAGAGAAGGGGGTGTTGTGGTCCTAGCAGCTTCCTCTGGCCAAATGCCGGGCCCGCCAGCTTCCTGGGTCTGTGTGTCTGCGTTGAGCCAGGGCCCCGCTGCTTCTCCCTCCCACACCCCTACCCGCTCGCACGGGTGGGCCCCTGGGGGTCTCCAGGCGGAAGGATGCTAAAAGTCTGGCCTTCTCTGCTCTCTGATGGCAGCTCCACTCCCCCTGCCTCTCCCGACCCCGCCGGCTCTGTGAATGCCAAGGAAATGGACCCTTTCAGTGGAGACTTATGCAGGAACCAAGCAAAGAATGGTCCCGAACCCATGTTCATAAATCGATTGAAGTCAGGAAGAACAGCCACGGGAGTCGGTGCTTTCAGTGCAGGAAAGTTTGCACGTGGAGGCTCCGAACTGGGCTCTGAGCACTTGGGCGGCTCCTGCCGTTCTGGTTTGCAGCCAGTGGGGCTCGAGTTGCTTGGAGGCTGCAAGTCCGCCTGCCCCCAGCACCCGCTGTGTACAGAGCCGTCCCGGGAAGCGCAGTGTCGGGAAAGGTGACGCTAGCTGCCGTGCTGAACAAGTCGAATGTGTATTGCGGCTCAAGTGCAGCAGAAGTTTGTTCCTTCCTCACATAAAGCCCGAAGTGGGTGTTCCCAATGGCCGGTCGCCCTCCACCGAGCCGTGAGTCGGGTGTGCAGATTCCATCTTGTGGCTCCACTGTCTCCGTCAGGTGGCTTCCAGGAGGTCCCTGTGCATCAAGCTGAGGGGAGGAGAGAGAGGTTGGAGCATCGTGTATGGAAGGTTTGTAGGAGCCAGTCCTGGAAGTGCTGTACATCACTTCCACTCACATTCTGTTTGCTAGAACTCAGGTGCGTGGCCACACCAAACTACCAGGGAGGCTGGGAAGCGTAGTCCAGGCAGATGAAGAGAGGGGTATGGCGAACAGCTGGCCAGTTGGCCGCAGATGACATCCTTTTCTGGGAAGGGTGGGAGTGAACCCTTACCTGGGATTCGTTGAGGTTTAGGAAGAGAGAGCTGTCCTTCAGGGGCCAGGGGTGGCTGGTGAGGGGCAGTGGTGGAGCGGGGAGCTCAGGTTGAGGCCTGCTGCAGGGGCAGAAGCAGGCCCGGGAGTTCTAAGCTCTGGTCAGAGGCAAGAAGACACTCCCCCTTCGCCACCCTCAGCAGCCCCCCCCCACACGGGGCCCTCTCCTCCCCTCTCCCATCCCCCAGACCTACCTTCCCTGCAATGTGTCCTTCACATTCTTGGAAAGCTCTGTCCCTTCCTCCCATCGGAACAACCATTCCCTGGGGCTTCACAGCTCAGTTTGTGGGGGAAAAAGAAAAGGGAACAAACCAATTCAAACCAAGGCGGTACTGATGTGCTGGGGCTGCTGAGAAAGCGGACGAGAAAATGAATGTGAAATGCCTAGCAGGGCACCTGGCACATAATAAGCGAATGCTTAGTAAATAGCTTATTATTCTCATCTTGTGAGCGTGAGTGTGTGTATGGGGGGGGGGAGCTAGCCAAGTCCCGCAAATTAATCTACTCACTCTTCTCCTCCCTATCTAATGGTCTCATGACTGAATCATGACCTTCTGTTCAGCAGGGCCTGTGGAAACATCAAAATTGTGTTGGTTGAGTCAGCAATCCTTTGGCTTCATTTCCGAAGGGCAACTTTTAACCCCCTTTGGAGGAGCCAGACACGCCTCTCATGCTCACAGCACCCTGTCTCTCCCTCAGGCCCTCCCCAGGCCCGGGCCCCGGGCTCCACACCTTTCCTCTGGTGCCTTTCCTCCTGCTTCTGGACCGCCTGCCCCGCTCATTCCACCATCTCCTCTACTGAAATCCTGCCCCCGTGGCAAGACCCGGTTCACATTGTCACTTCTGGGAGTAAAGGTTGAGTGACTGGAACTCAGGGGTGGAGCAGGTGAGGACAAAGGAGAATTAGCACGGATCCTGGGTTTGGGGACCACCTTGAGTGTTAGAGGGACGACAGGCGGACTCATTCGAATCTGCTTGCCCACCGTGGGGTGTATGCATGTGTGTATGTGTGAACGCACATTCCAGAACTCTTCCCTGGAAGAAAATAGGAAATAACACCTATAATCTTCATCGTCGACTAGCCAGATGTTACACTGCAGCTTCTCCTCCCCATACAGTACCCTTGCATTGTTTATGCTATATTAGCTGCAACCACGAGACTTGCTTTAAGATAAATATAGTGCATTTCTAGAATTTCCAAAGACTCACCAACCCAAAGATTCTGCAGTGTCTTGTTCTGTTCTTGAGAGAGCTTGACTCCGGACAGAGGGGTGCTTCTGACAAAACAGAATTCCAGAAAGAAGGCTCCCTGTTGAAAAGACGAGCACTCTCCGCCCTCTTCCTGCATTGTCTGTGTACTTCTCGGGTCGAGGTTGCTATATTATTATTTTGAGGCGGTGTGCAGCTGATGAAGTGAAGTGGTATTTGTTTATTTATTGTTTTTTGGGCCCCGAGTTGGAACACAAGATCACTAGAAGAGAAACTCCCTCTATGACTCATCCCAGGAACATCTTGCGTTCCAGCCAGCACAAATATGATTAAAAGAACCTTCTTGAGGGCCCAAATTATATTCTAGCGAAGGAGCACATTAGCCAAGCTGAGCATCTCTGGAACATTTTGCTTTTGGAAAGGGAGCTGTCTCTGGCCTCGTCATGTGCCTGACTCTTTATGAGATCTCAAGGCACACTTCTAGCAGATCCCTCTGTGGCTTGGAGATTGTTACCATAACAGAGTGTCTTCTTCACAGGGGTCACAGAAAGCGCCAGCAGTTGGGGAAACACCTGGTCGTGGTGGCCTGAGTTGGTGACATTTGAGTCGTCACATAATAAGCACTAGAACTTTCCAGGGCATGGCTGGTGTAGCAGACATGGTTGACATCCTGTCCCCATGCCCTCTCAGAGTGACCCCTGTACTCCAAAGGCTGCTCGCTGAAAATACCTGTGGTTTTCCCTCAGGCTTTTTTCCCTTAGTCTCAGGAGTGCCCTAGGCCCGCGTGCTGGGCTGGCTGGAAGTGCCAAGGAATTAACACATCGCCCAGGAGCAGCCCTTGACGTCTGGTGGTTGGGGCTTGGTGAATAAGTGCCCCACCGCCCAGGCAGGTGTTCTCCACTGTCTCCCAGTGTTACCTGTGCAGCTGAGCCCCAGTTGCCCGTGGTGGTAACTAACTTGATAAGTTGGCTTCTTTCCTTTCCCAGTCTCACTGCTTCACTTCTCTGCTGGTGTTTTCTAGATCTTCTGCCAAAGAAACTTCTTGCAGTCAAGCCAGTCTGTGGAGGAGCCCAAACTAAGATAAGGAGCCAGTTGGGATCATCAAAACCCAACAGCTTCCCCCTCCCCCCCCCCCCCCCCCCCCGCCGCTTACCGTGTCTGCCACAGTTGGTCGTTAGGCTTCCACCGTGGCTGTGACATTGCAGTAGCATGTGTGCATGGGGGTGCAGTCCTTTGAGACCCCTAACCTCTGCAGAGAAACCTGGTGAGACAGAGACCAGAGCTGGAGGAGGTAGCCAGTTCAGTAACAGGGCCCTGTGAAGACAGTTCCAGATATTGCTAAAACCTCTGGACCTGGGAGCCACATACTCATGTGGTTCTTGGTATGTGAACAGCAAGTGTTTGTTGATTGAGTCTAGGAAGGAATGAAGAATTGACTCGCATTCACTTCCTCTGTAAGCTCTGAAGGCTTAAAGGTTGAGGCCATGTCCCATCCCCTTTTTGCACGTCAAGTGCCTTTTAATGGAGCCAGCAAACTTGGTCGTAGCTGTAGGCTCTCGTCTCTGTGGAGGGATTTCAAGATAAGTAAGATTCCTCCCTTTGGTTGGTATCTGAAATCGCTCAGTTAGGATTTCATTTCTTCGTCCATAACATTATCACTGACTGAATTCAGTTTATTATACCAATAAAGGAAACATAATTCTTGAACCTATTAGTCATAGAGCTCATTGAGAATGAGTTTATCAGCTCCATTCTGGAACACCCAATTCTGATAGAGGAAACCCAATTCTGACTGCCCAAGGAGGGGCTGAGAGGTAAGCAAAGACAAAGGTCAGGCACCAAAAGAAGACTAATCTATGTTGTTTTCTACGACTGCCAAGTCAAGTCATAAGTGAATGTGCTTGGTGGTTCTAAAAGCATGGGAGAAGCTTTCCCCGAATTCGGATCACCTTTCTCGTGTACCTCTAGTGCTGGTGAACAATTTCCTATTTTCCCTCATTCTGCTGGGAAGCTCCACTCCCGCCTCTCCCTCCACCACCCTGCACAGCAACCATGTGGTTGTAGCTCAACAGCGATCCCTTTTGGGCAGCTGAGTAAAGGTCATTCAGCGCTTTTCTCACCGCTTTCCTCAGTTTCTGGGTTTTCTCTCTTCCAGCCGAGCAACCTTCTTTGCTTCAACTCTTGCCCAGTTATCTCAGAAAATTCTTCTGCTTTCTCTCTCCCTCTTGTCCTTACCCAATTCCTCTCCTCTTCCACCCCTCCCTTGTTTTTGAGAAAATGCCCCTAATCTTGCAGCTAGGCAGGAGAGGAGAGAGCTATTTAGGCCCTTCTGTCACGGAGAAAGAAAACTGTAGGATCTGAAGTGAAATGACGCATCACAGCCAATCAGCTATAACTTTGGAACTTTACAAATGCTCATGAGTCCATATTCCAGATACAAAAGGCTCTGGCCACCTCTTCTTTCTCCCCCAGGCTCCCAGCCTGAATGAGAAGTAGATTTTTGTATTTATTGAATTGTTTTCCCATTGTCTTTCATTTCCTGTAGGGCAACAGTGTTGTTTTCTATTTTCACCGCAAATGTTCAATATTTCAGCTATGCTGGGGGTTAAGTGAGTTTTTGTGGAAACCTCACCATCAGATGTAATATTAATTCTATGGTAAATGCCTTCCCAGTTCCTAGCAGCTGATTTTAAAACGAACCTCTGAACAAACAGGGTTTTAACTCAGAAACTGAATGTACAAACCCATTGGGAGCGTTTGTAATGCTACTTAAGACACTGAGAGGAAATATAGGCAGTGGATCTGATAATGATGACAGTGATGCTAGTGACAAGGTGACAGTAATGATGGTGATGATGTGATGGCTATGACTGTGAGACTGATGATGATGAAGCTGAAGACAGTGACAGTGGTGACGACGATGGTGACAGTAGTGGTGATGATGATGTTAGCCATGTTATTTTCAACATTATCACCAACTTTTTTTTTTTTGTGGCTGCGTTGGGTCTTCGTTGCTGCACGCAGGCTTTCTCTAGTTGCGGTGAGCGGGCTTCTCATTGCGGTGGCTTCTCTTGTTGCGGAGCACGGGCTCTAGATGTGCGGGCTCAGTAGTTGTGGCTCACGGGCTCTAGAGCACAGGCTCGGTAGTTGTGGCGCACAGGCTCAGTTGCTCCGCGGCATGTGGCATCTTCCCGGCCCAGGGCTCGAACCCGTGTCCCCTGCATCGGCAGGTGGATTCTTAACCGCTGCACCACCAGGGAAGCAGCCCTAGCCATGTTTTATTGGGAACTTTCTAAGTGCCAGGCCCTGTGCCAGCTACTTGGCACTGATTATTTCCTTTCATCCTTACAACAGTCCAGCTCTTCCCCCCCACCCCAGGTCTTTTTTAACCTCCATTTTGCACAGAGGGAAACTGAGGCTTAGAAGTAACTTGCCCAAGGTCACACAGGTAGCAAAGTTAGGCAGAGCTGAAATTTGAACCTAGGCCTGTCTGAGTTCGAAACTTGTACTTCTGACCCCTCTCGGGAGTGGGGGGCAGGGGGCAGTGCCCAGGTGAGGCTGGCACAGTTTTCATGCCGAGAGTTGGTGAGCGGCTCATGTGCGTTGGGATAAAGGGAAAATCGGAACTCCAGTCCTTTGCACCTCGCAGATCTGCACCCCTTCCTTCCAGTGACCCCTCGGAGGGCCTGTTTCTGGCACACTAGTCTCTGGAAAATGTCCTGCTAATGACACGGGATTATAAACAGTCCTTTTCCCAGAACAAAAATTTAACCTTTGTATCTCAATCTAATTAGAAGTATTTTCTCTTCCAGGAGCAGGTTTTTTTCCCTCTTTGTTCCTTATTTAAGAGGTTTCTTTATTGCCAGAAAAATCTCCAAACACCGTAGCTTTTTAAGATGATAGACCCTGGCCAGAGATCTTGAACATGACCTGTGCTCCTGCACGAGATGGCCACTCCGGCACCGGCACCTGAGGGTGTTCGGGTGCTGTGTGTCCAGCTTAAGGCTCTGGGACCTTGGCCGAGTGCAGGGGTGGACACTCCTGGGCTCTCACAGCCCACATCCAGGTGGGTGTCCCCTGCCACCAGCAGCAGTTCTTTATGATTTTCTCTGGTGATTCTGATCTGTGTCTCTCCCCTTCCCCTGGGCTCACCAAGACTTGAGGAGGGTGCTTCCTTCCTCTTAGTTTCAGGGGCAACCCTCCCTGAACAGTAAGCATTTCTCCTCTACCTTAGAGGGGTCCCCGCCCTGACATCTCTTCCCATTGCTGTCTAGGGACTGGCATCCTTTTAGAGACTTACTCCTTTACCTCTGCAAGAACTGTGCACCTTGAGGGAGCCCTGTTAGAAGCAGGTCGCCCTGGGAGAGTATCAGTTGGTGAATCCTTGGGGAATTGAGCTGAGAGAGAAGGCAATGAGCATGTAGAGAAAACAGCATCAGGGTGGAGGGCTAGGAGATGCACGCCTGGCACGCAGCGAAGGCACTCAGGTAGTTTTTGAAAGAATACATACATGAGTGGACGTGAACCTAGTTCTCTATTCCGGCCCCGCACCCAGGCCTGCAGCCCGAGGGCCGCCATAGGTCCTCTGGGGGCAGGCTGGAGGTACCTGGGAGTCTAAAATGAGATCGGAAATGCAAAGACATCTGACAGTCTCTTCCTGGGCCAGAAAGGAACCAGGGCCACTGCGTGGCACCCTCCACAGCCAGACCCCAGATCCCTCCTGTGCTCTGGTGGAATCCTACCACGTCGTAGGGACGTTTGGCACATAGTGGGTTCCCGACTGCGCTGTGATGTCTTCACCCCACAGACCCTGCCCTGCTCTGGAAGTGGAGTCCCAAGAGAGATAAGCCATGCTCTGACTGGAGCCGAAGGGTCTTCTTACCTTCTCCCCTCCTTTTGGCCTTCTCTTCTCCCCTGGCCTGGTTTAAAGATGAACCAGAACTCCCAAAAGAGCCTGCCTCCTTTCTCTAACCTTTCCCTCTTCACCATTCCTGGTCCCTCCCTCCAAGCTGCTCCCCTCACCCACGCTGTGGGCTTTGGAGTTGGGAGGATAGGGACTGGCGTCTTCTCGGGGGGTCATGGGCGTGGCCCAGAAAGACCCGCCCCCATTCTGCCCTTCCCCCACCCCCTTGTGCCCTTTCCCTCTTCCGTCCAAGTCTCTTGAATTCCCACACGTCCCCATCCCTCAGGACCCGCAGCAATTCCTAGAAGGCCGGGTTTGACTCCTTCCCGCAGACACCACTCACTCGTGGGAGGCCTGAGTTAACTTTCCACCCCACCATGAGAGGGGGGCAGTACCCCACGTTACAGAAGAGGAAACTGAGTCCCAGGGACACAAAATGACTTTACCCCAGTCACAAAGAGCTCATGTGTATGTGTGTGTGTGTGTGTCTTGAATCTCATCTTTTACTTCTATTTCAATTTCTTATCCATTAGATACCATGCACTCGAGGGTTTATTTCATCTTTTTTTATCAAGCTCCTCACCCATCAAACTCTATTTGACAGTCTGATGGTTGACTCTGGTTAAGGGATACAGACGTAGCAGGGGACCCCTTTGACTCAAGTGAAATTTGAACCCAAGGCAATGGCTGAGGGACTGCTTTTGAAGGAGCACAGGTCTGAGAGTCTTGCACGCTACAACCTCTGAGCCTCACTCAACCAGTGAACCTCAGCTTCCTGCTCTGCAGAATGTGAGGGGTGGCCTGGGCCAGTGACCCCAAGACTCGTTCAGGCAGGGGGGGACCCTTGGAAGTCTCGCTGGGCCTTGGAAGCTCTGTCTCTCCTGCCGAGTTCCACCTTTTTCATGCTTGCACTCCTATCAGAAACAAAAGAAAGAATTGAACACCCCCTCAGCACATACACATGGTTAAATTATATATGTCTTCCTGTATTTATTTATTACATTTGCCATAAAATAGAAAAACGGGAATAAAAAGGATGAGACGGTAAAATGACGACTTTACCCTGCTCCCCGGAGGCCTGGGAGTGCCCTGGCGTCAGTGGCCAGTGTACTGTGCTCGGGCTCGCGGCTTCCTCCTGCCCGACTGTCTCACAGCTCCCATCTTTCACCAATATCACATCACATCACAGCTAAGATTTGCACTCAGTCCTCTCTGGCAGAACTTCCCACGGCCGCTGCCCACCTTCACGAAGGTGAGACTCGTCACGAGCTGCATGGCCACCACCGTTTTAATAAATGAAGCAACGTGTTGGGGACTCGTTCCCAAAGCTAGCTTGGGTTGTCCTAGTCCTTTCGGAGGGCCGTGGAGATCTCTGCGTGGAAAAGGCAATCGGCTGTAAGCCAGGTGACTATTTCGTGTACTCGCCCGTATCGTAGCCAATTTGGGAATCCATTCATGTGATAATTATGTTCACAGCTTCAGTAGAAACGCCCTGTGCTGATGTCTGAAGCTCAGAAAATTTAATCATTGGGGCAAGTAATTGACAATCATTACGCCCTATGGGGAGAGCAAAACCATTTTTTACCCAGTTGGAATTACTTCTTAGATATTTAGTGCATATCAGGTCCTGAATGGTGAAACCATATCTACGTTGTATTAAAGGATGCGAGTCATGCTTTGCTCATTTCACTCATAGTAAGTGGCTGGTGACTTTTATACACCATTAGGTTGATCATTGAGGCCGTAGTTTAAAGTGCTGGATCGAAAGCAAGAAATAGATTTAGAATAAGGTGCAGTTGGGAGGGGGAGGATACTTACAGAGGTCTCTGGGAAGTCAGCCTTGCAAGAAGGAGTGACACCTCACTTTTTCCCGGGGGCGGGGGCCCATGGGAAGACTCTGTGACGGCCAGGGTGGAAGTTGAGGGAATTCCGGACTTGATGGCTTTAGTCTTTTCTGTGAAGTAAGAAGCAAGATCAGCCACTAAGAAGAAGGTTGGCTGACCAGGTGCCTTGTTCTCTGGCCTTTGGATTAAGGCCATTCTGACTGCACAGTAGAGCCACCTGGGGTATTTTTCAAAACCCCAATGCCCCGGCTGTACCCCAGACCAATTAAGTCAGAGTCTTGGTGGTGGGACCCAGGCATCAGTATTTTTTAAAGCTTCTGGGTGATTCTAACGTGTAGCCAAGTTGAGAACCGGAGCTAAGCCAGCACCTGTCAGATGTGAACGTGCGCACAGATCATCCCGGGAGCTTGTCGAGATGCAGGTGCTGATTCAGGTGGTCTGGGGTGGGGCTCGAGACTCTGCATTTTTAGCAGGCTCTCAGGTAGTGCTGCTGCTCCACGGACGTGGACGATCCAATTCTGACCTGAAAAAATGATGGCTGCCCACGGGCTCCATAAAGACCGAAGCTGTTGATATTTTACAGTTGGAAAACACATAGTATCGGGGTATATTTTTAGAAAATGAATGTCTTTTTTAAAATAAATTTATTTATTTTTATTTATTTATTTTTGGCTGCGTTGGGTCTTCGTTGCTGTGCGCGGGCTTTCTCCAGTTGCGGCGAGCGGGGGCTGCTCTTTGTTGCGGTGCGCGGGCTTCTCATTGTGGTGGCTTCTCTCGTTGCGGAGCTCGGGCTCTAGGCACACGGGCTTCAGTAGTTATGGCTCATGGGCTCAGGAGTTGTGGCTCACGGGCTCTAGAGCGCAGGCTCAGTAGTTGTGGAGCACGGTCTCTAGGCACGAGGGCTCAGTAGTTATGGCTCACGGGCTCAGTAGTTGTGGCTCACGGGCTCAGTAGTTATGGCTCACAGGCTCAGTAATTGTGGCGCACGGGCTTAGTTGCCCCGCGGCATGTGGGGTCTTCCCAGACCAGGGCTTGAACGCGTGTCTCCTGCATTGGCAGGCGGATTCTTAACCACTGCGCCACCAGGGAAGTCCTGAAAATGAATGTCTTAAAGGAAGAAATTTATCTTGGTAAAATATCTAGGTGAGGCTGACTTCAGGGGAAGAGGAGGGCAGGTCACATCTGCAGGCTGTTCGGGCTGAAGGGGGTGTCCCCAGGATCGGGACCAGGGGACTCCAGAATGGCCCGCCCTAGATCATCCAGGTCCTGGAGGTGGAATGTGCCCAGATCACTAAGACTGCTTCCCGTGAGGCTGAGCTCACTTCCACGTGACCTCACTCCAGTGGTCCCAGGGTCCTCACAGGGCTCCCAGGCAGCCAGTGGCCCCTGGCTTGCGTTACCACGAGGTGACCCTGCCCACCAGACCTAGGAACCCGGTCCTCAAGCATTTCCTCAGGGGCGCTTGGTGCTGCAGACCAGGGGCCTTGCGGTCGTCTTGATAGTTGTTTCTGTGGTGAAAATGCTCTCAATTCACGGTACAAAATCAGGCCCCTCTCTAGAAGGTGATACAGGGCTCCTGGCATGCCCACAGGGCTTTTGTCCAAATTCCCAGCTCAGAAATCAAGCTCTGCGTGAGGCGGTCTCGGGGATCCTGTCCTGGGTTAGAGTGGGGTTCACAGTCACATTCTGAACTTCCTTCAGTTGGAGTCGGTGCAGGCTCCTCAGGGGGTCCCCATGGGATCATTTAGGATGTAGCTGAGGGTATTAAGTTGAGTGTGTGAGTGTGTGTGTGTGTGTGTGTGTGTGTGTGTGTGTAGAGAGAGAGAGAGAGAGTGGGAGAGAGAGATTAGGTGTTAAATGCCCACAACAGGGAAATAGATGGACTCTACGACCTAGAGAGTATTCTAAATTATCTGAGTGGTCAACTGTTTTCACTTTTGAAATTAAGCTATAAATGAATCCTTGTCAAAAAAATGTCAACCTGTCTGGAAGCCTGTAAGGTAAATTGAGTCCTTTGTGCGATGCTCTGGAGGCAGGAGGCCTGAGAGGCAGGCTCGACTTGCAGGGCGCCCAGTGGGGTGCAGATGTGGGGCGGGTCACTGACCTACCGCCTGGGAGTTGGGCCCCAGGTTGGCTTCTTCACGAATGTAACTCCTTATCAGGAAAACGGCACACGTGTCGCTTTGCTTTGGTTTTCTTTGTCCGTGTGTGTCAGAGAAACACGGGACCCTAGGATGAATCCATTCACAGGTCACCGTGTCAGACTCTTCACTGTCCACAAAGTGCTTTCGCATCTACTGTCTCGTCATTGGAGTCTCCCCCTGGCTGGTGAAGGTGGGTGACTGCCATGTTCCCCTCCGTGGCACCTGTGGGCCTGACCCTCTGCTCTCTCCACACCAAGAGCAGGGTGACCTCTGTGATAACTGGCCTCTGGCGAGTTTTATTTAGCCTTTCTGGGTCACGGTTTCCTCATCTGTAAAAAAGATCGGGAAGAGGACAGAGATGTAAGCTTTAATGTCCCTGCCAGTCTTGATATGCCATGATTCTATAAATGTGACAAGACGCTGGGTATGAGAACGCCAGGCTGCGAAAGGCCTAGATACTCATTCATGCCCTCCTTTCTGAAAGGATTCACCAGCTACGGTTATAAAGATGAGCGGGTGAGAAAGTGGTTTCTCATACTGGCAATGCCAGTATGAGGGGGAGGTTCAGGACTTGCCAAGGTAAGTTGGGGTCCTGTGGGAGCTCAGTGGGGTTGGGGGAGATCTCAGAGGATGAGAGTCCAGCGTCTGACAGGTGAGCAGGAGTTGGCTGGGTGAAGGTCAAGGCCCGAGAGGACTCGAAGCTGAGGGGCAGATCCTGGGGACAACGTGCCTCTGGTATCCTTAGATCTTCGTGATAGTTAGACAAGGGGTTCAGGTGGCAATTTTGTGACCCCACAGGTCTCTGAGCCCAATTACTGCCCCAGACAGTCCTTCCTCACCTCCCCAGCTGCTCTGTGCCCTGAGGCTTCTCCGCAGGGTCTCCATCTGGGGGGCGCATAGGCAACTGGCCACGCGCCAAGAGAGCGAGGGTCGCCAGCACCCACGGATCCAGATCGCCCACTTCCCCTCCCTTTACGCCCCGCCCCATACCCCCGGGGGTAATGGGTGCAGGCCGAATGATGGCCGATCTCATTTAAATCCATTTAATATTTTGAAAAACCCAAACAAAAGGCTCCCAGCCACCTCTGAAGAAACGGCACTCCCTCAGCATGAGCATTACGGGGTTTCTGTGACACGACCTCTCCAGTCGGCATCTGGCTTCTGGCTTGTCCTCAGGAACACAGACTTGCGCTGTGAACCCTCATCTCAGGAGCTGGTTGTTTTCCTCAGGGCATCCCTGCGGCTTCCAGCACTGGCTCCTACCACAGTGACAGCCGCTCCGGCCCCCCAGCTGCTGACCCAGAGTCGGGGGGCGTGCTGTCAGGGTGAATGAGGGGAGGAGGAGCGGGGCGGAAGAGGGGAAGAGCCCCCTGGGAGGCGGGAGGGTGCTTGACGAAGGCAGTGTAGCCCTGGGCCCCGCGTGGTACGCGACGCGGAGCGGGTGCTCAGTCCCCGGTGGGGAGCGGCGGGCATCGTCTCAGCAGGCCTCTAGGTGAGTGACCGCGGCTGCTCCCCGGGCCTGCTTGGCTCAGTCATCAGGCAGGTGCAAAGCTGTCACGTGGGAGGAGGCAGGGGTGGCAGCCCTGCCCTTGGCCCCCGAGATGCCGCACACTGCCACCTGCATCCTGGCCCGTCCCGCAGCGCATCTGGCCCCGGCCCTGTCCCCAGAGGCTTGAGGCCCCGGCAAGGGGCCCGATGGCGAGAGTTTAAAGGCACTGAGCGCCCCCTGTGGGCGGCACCCTCACCTCTGGCAGGACGGCCTCGTACTCTGAGCGGGAAGGTTCTGGAGGCTTAGCAGTCCTAGGGCCAGGGCCAGGGCCAGGCCGGGAGAGGAGTGAGGCTGCGCGGGGAGAGATGAGAGCCGCCCCCGGAGCCGAAGGTATGTGCCGGGAGCCGGTCGGGGAGGCGCCGAGAACGTGTAGCCTGTCATGAGAAAGCAGCCTCACAGCCGGGTAGTCCCGAGGCCGCGGGAAACACGGGCCGGACGGGTGGCCGCGGTACCTCCTCTGACCGCTGCTGTCCTTGTCCGCACCAGCCCCGCCCAAGCTTCCCTTCAGCCTTCTGCCACCCCGCCCTGGGCTCTGGCCACTGTGAGGGACAGGGTGGCCCTTCTGGAGGAGGCCTTCGAAGGGCTGTCCGTGAGTGGCCGACAGAGCTCTGTCCCGCCGAGGCTGATGCCCCTCCTGGCTTCACGCTGCCGCCTTCTCGTGCTAGCCAGTCTCTGTCCGATCAACGGCGTGCAGCCCCGGTAGACTCTAATCCCCATGAAAGCAGGAGCATCTTCAAGATCATGACAGCATCTCCGGCCCCCAGCAAAGCGCTGGGCAGGCAGTAGGCGCTCAGCAAATTGATTGGTTGGGTGGGTGAATGAATGCATGGAAGAATGAATGAATGGTGCACTGGAGGCACGGCATTTTCTGGGCTGAATCAGGGAGCAGTCCTCTCAGGAAAAACCAGGCCCTTCAGCTGGGGCAAGCCCCCTCAGGCTCCCTGGGGACGGGCTTCCTCAGAGGCTCCGCAGTGTGCCCTGCCGAGGGCGTCACTCACCATTCCTTCTCCATAAGGTTCTCTGCACAGCATCCTTCCCCTTGTCCTCCCCTCCTCCTGCTTCAGAGAAACTCCTTGTTCTGTGCACTTGACACGTCGTGATTGTCTGGAAATATCACAAAGTTGTTCATTGCTTAAAGCTGCCTTCCTGTAGTGAGGCCTCGTTTGTTCATTTCTATTCCCATGGTGTGCTGGGCCACCTCTCTTGTTTTGGAGGTTGTGTTGGTAATTTCGGGGTGCGGAGAGAAGGACAAGTTGACCCCAGGACGAAAGTCTAGACCGCTCAGACAGGTGAGGTCAAGAATCGGAGTTGCCCAAGGCCTGCCCAGCAAGACTGAGGATTATTGAATTATTATTGAGCCCAACCAGACCCCAGGGCTGCACAGATCCCCGAGTTAGACATGGTGCCTGCCTTCTCCATGGTAACAAGGCTAAATATGGACGCGTTTCCATGGAGAGCCATATCGCAGCTGCAGCCCTGCTTCCTCCAGGAAGCACCAGCGCTGGGCTTCTTTGGCTTCTCAGGAGGTGGCCAGTGGTGCCGCGGACATCAAGAAAGTATATCTCACCTCTGAGGATGTTTGTTTCCAACAAGGGTTCCGTTTCCCCGGCCCTAGATTCGTCAACATCTGTTCCTCTTGACAGCTAGAAGTTAGGAGAGAGAGGTCACAGGTCAGACAGACGGAATGGGAACAGTGACGCTGGACCCAGTGAGCATTCGTGCAAGTTATCCTGTCTTCACTCCTTGGAGTGGCTTTTCCTATTACTGGAGGAAAGGGGGTGTCACTGGTTGGAGGGAGACAGCTGTAATGAGCCTCGTATAAATACACTGCTGTTCCTCTCATCAAGCCTCTTTTGGAAGAATTATTGCTGCTACAAAGAGTTTTCTAAATGCTTTCCATAACTGGGATGGCCCCCTTCCAATTTCATACAATATTCTAACGTGACAGGGTTCTATTTTTTTTTCTTAAAGGAAAGTAAGTCTTTGCTGCATATTTGAATTTGAACAAGTCCAATCCCCGCATATCTTAACTGTCCGATAGAACGATGTGGAATGAAACTTTGTGTTTGTCGCAGGCTAAACATATAAGCTGAGGGAGTGTTCGGCCTCACAATACTCTGTTTAACCGCACTTGGCTATTTAGTCATTACATCATCTGTGTTTATAGTTTAATCGTCTGTTAAATTGGGGCTGTCCACGCACAGCTGATCGTATGGGTGTGTTCGTATATGTTAGGGAATATCTGTAACATGTATGTATACACAGAGAGATGGGTGTGCTCCCCGGTTAACTAAGATGTGGAAACTTTTAAAAGATGTAGAGAGAGCTCTCAAGGCAATTATAGTCTCAGAAGGAAGATTCATATGGTGTGTTCTGTGTTGCAGGCCGAGTGGCATCAGAGCTGAGTGATGGACGATCTGCAGTCCCAGAACCTCTCCATGGACATGACCGACTCCTCCCCTGCCTTGGCCAATAACAGACTGGAGAACGGCATGGCCCAGCTGATCACCACTGAGGCCTGGAACATCAACTCCACCGACCTGGTAAAGAAGGCCCTGGTGACCGTGCCGGCCCCGTCCATTCTGAACCCCCCGGCTGAGTCCCAGAGCGGCATGGCTCTGAAGGTAGCGGCCACCGTGCTTCAGCCCCTGTGCCTCGGGGAGAGCCCGGTGGTGATGCCCATTCACATGCAGGTGGAGGGCAGCCCCGCGCCTGAGCTCAACCCTAACGGCAACGCCACTTACGTCATGACCACACAGGGCCCCGTGCAGCTGCCGGTGGTGCTGGAGCAGCACGTCTTCCAGCACCTCAACTCCCCTCTGGTCCTGCCACAGGAGGCCCCGTGCTCCTCCAGCGCCATCCACAGCAACCTCTTCCAGGGAGCCGAGGACCCCGAGGCCCAGCCCCAGCTCCTGGACCTCAGGATCCCCAGCCAGCCGCAGGAGCCCACGTTGCCCTTCGAAGCCGTGCTCCAGAATTTGTTTCCTTCGCAGGGCGCTCTCGGCCCTCCACCGTGTCAGCCTCCGCCGGGATACGCCCCTGTGCCCCCCCAGCCCTTTAACTCCCCCTTGTCCCCCCTGGTCCCGCCAGCCACCCTCTTGGTTCCCTACCCTGTGATCGTCCCCTTGCCTGTGCCGGTCCCCATTCCCATCCCCATCCCAGTGCCTCAGAGTTCTGAATCCAAGTTCAGCCCCAGCTTCCGAAAGCCGCCATCTTCCTTCGGCCTACACCCGTTTAAAGGCACTCAGACCCCTCTCCAGAAGGAGGAACTGAAGCCCTTCGACCTCCTCCCGCCGAGGGAGTACTTCCAGCTCGGCCGCCACACCGTCATCAAGATGGGGAGTGAGAACGAGGCCCTGGATCTCTCCATGAAGTCGGTGCCCTGGCTCAAGGCTGGCGAAGTCAGTCCCCCGATGTGCCAGGAAGATGCAGCCCTAGACCTGTCACTGGCAGCCCACCGGAAATCTGAGCCCCCCCCTGAGACATTGTATGACAGCAGCGGGTCAGCAGACAGCCCAGGTCACACTGTGATGGAGAAACTTCCCAGTGGCACGGAAGTGCCCTTTGCCCCTGCCACGCCCCACGAGGCCTCAGCCGCGATGGATCGTCACATGGGCAGCAGCGTTGCCGCCGAGCCACCCAGCCAGCCCAGCAGTGAGGTCAAGGCTGAAAATAACATTCAGATTGTGAGCGAGTCCCAGGCGGCCAAGGTGATCGTCTCCGTGGAAGACACTGTGCCTACCATCTTCTGTGGCAAGATCAAAGGCCTCTCGGGGGTGTCCACCAAAAACTTCTCCTTCAAAAGAGAAGACTCCATGCTTCAGGGCTATGACATCAACAGCCCAGGAGAAGAGTCCATGGGAAACGCGGAGCCCCTTAGGAAACCCGTCAAAAACCGGAGCATAAAGTTAAAGAAAGTGAACTCCCAGGAAATACACATGCTCCCAATCAAAAAACAACGGCTGGCCACCTTTTTTCCAAGGAAGTAAATAACGGCTTTTTAAAATTTTTATGATTATAATATGGGGAAAGGTGCATTGGTTTTATAAAAAGGCATTTAAAACAAATTATCTTTGTTAATTATTTTGGGGAGTAGCTGGGAAGCGGGAAGGCAAATTGGCTCTAAGCAAGTTTCATTTTCTTTTTTAATTTTTGACTTTTCACAAATGAGTAAATAAGAGCAACCTATTTTTCAAGCAGATTGCACATTTTTTTGCAGCTTTAATGGAATATTGGGTGAATCAGAGGGGTAAAAAAGCTATTTTCATTGCCACAAAGTGCTTTGATGATGTAATACCTAATGAAGGGTAGGATGAATATTTCACAATAAATGTTTGTTTGCACTAACTGGTTGCAGTATTCTATCATTTATAAAATCTGCATTCCTGAACTGGCAGGGTTTGGCCAAAACTGTCGCTTGTGAAGCACTGCAAGCTATCCGTGTTTAGAGACCGAAGCTCTTCGGGCATATTGGGCAAAGAAGGATCATATTGGCCTATGTCCTCAGAAAAGGAGGATTAGGGGCAGGACAGGAATAAAGATGCAGACGTAGAGAATGGACTTGAGGACACGGGGAGGGGGAAGGGTAAGCTGGGACGAAATGAGAGAGTGGCATGGACATATATATACGCGACCAAATGTAAAATAGCTAGCTAGTGGGAAGCAGCCGCATAGCACAGGGAGATCACCTCGGCGCTTTGTGTCCATCCACCTAGAGGGGTGGGACAGGGAGGGTGGGAGGGAGGCGCAAAAGGGAGGGGATATGGGGATGTATGTATATGTATAGCTGATTCACTTTGTTATATACAGCAGCAACTAACACACCATTGTAAAGCAATTATACTCCAATAAAGATGTTTAAAAAAAAAAAGAAAAGGAGGATTAGGAATATGTATGACCTTGAGCAAGTCATTTCCCCTTCTGGCCCCTTTCTTCATTTGTAGAAATGTGGCAAAGGCAGGGGGTGGGGAGGTGAGTTTCAAGTACCCAATCCCCCCTCTCATGTTCACAGAGACCCTGGATGTGCAGAATTCTGTCTGAAACCTTCCGTAGACTAAAACAGACAAATGTCTCTAAAGGGAAATTTACCTGCTTCTTTTCCTCCCCTCCTCCCAAAATTTAGCTGAAAGGACTTTCTCTTCAAGGGTAGTAGGAGCACTGTTCTGAATGACTAATAGTCTTGCAAGTCAAAAGTATTACCGAAGGCCACTCAGAACAAGAGGGCAGTCCAGTGGATTAGGAGGTGTCTCACGCAAGTTCCCGGCCCTGGGTAGAGATGTTTGGGCGTGGGGTCGAGGAGGGAAGAGAAAGCCATTCCTTATTAGTTTATCTCAGTGATTCCCAACTGGGGGTGATCATGCCCTCCAGGGAACATCTGGCAATGCCTGGAGACGCTTTTGGTTGCCATGGCTTGGGGCTGGGGGGTGCTCCTGGCACCTGGTGGGCAGAGACCCGGATGCTAAGCATCCCACAGGGCGGCCCCCAGGGCAGAGAGTGATCCAATCCCCATGTCCACAGCACTGAGGCTGAGAACCCGCCGTTAAACCACCTCTCGACGGACAGAAGCGATGCACCTGGAAGGAGAGAACAGCACGAAGCCATCCATACCAACGAGGAACCGTGAGTGTGCGTTTAAAATAGACCTGCTAGGCGGCGCAGCACACTTGGGTCTGAAATTGTGCTGGTGAGAGACTGATTGCAGCATGCCTGCTTTTAAAGTTCAGCCTCTTTCTTTCACTTCTTGCAATTAGTATGTATCCAGCTGTTACTGTGAACACGAACAGGAGGGAAAGCAGTTGCGAGTCTGTTCTTTTATTACCAGGCCCTCCGTGTATAGGGTTACAGTTGTAGCTGGTCCTGTATCATACCCCTATAATGGATTTTCTTTTTCCTGCTCTCTGCCTGTGTTGTTAAAATTTCTCTTTCAAAGTGTGACACGATGAGAAATAACCAAATAGTTGCTTCTCGTGAGGCTGACTCTGAGTCCCGTTCTCTTACGCCAGCCAGACTCCATCCTTTAAGCTTCTGCATGGAGCCACGTTTTCCAGTTTTACTCCCATTGTGGGCTTCTGGCCATGCTTCCTGAGCATGGCGTGCGCATTCCAGTTTCATATGCAACCAACAGAGATGTGCCTAGGCACTAGCGTTTCCCATTCACCTGCTGGCCTTTTCTCACCATGTTTGTGGTAGTTTCTGTTGCCCCTGCAGTGCTAGGCGGCCTTTCTGCACCAGCCAGCAGGGCCCCTGTCTTCACAATGTACTGGGAAAAGCTGCGCTCATCTGTCTCTGAGGGAACAGAATTCTCAATTTGCCCTTTAGAAGCAAGTGTTTAAAGCTGACTGAGTGACATCTAGGTGGAAAGGAAGGCATCTGTAACCTGTAATCACGTTATAAACATGAGGCTGCGAATTCCTCTTTGTTGTATCTGGAGATGCCCGTTTCTCTTCAGATGTCAGCTCTGGTTGGGTGAGAAATGCTGGCTTCACCGCCAACCGTGGGTGTTGAGCCAGCGTGGGCCATCCCCCAGCCCTGGAACAGGCCTCTGCTCCCACCCCAGCCGTGCCCATCCATGGGCCTTGCCAGTCATTACTGGGGTCTTTGGAGAGAGGCCTTTGTGGTGGGGATTGGCTGTCGAGTTGGGAGACCTGCTCAATGAGATCTGTGAACCCTAGACACAAGAGTGTTGTGTTGGGACCAGGGTTGTGCTACAGGGGCCGTGACACCCTCTGCCTGCCCCCCTCTCAGCCTTTGGTGGAAACCAGAATCTTCTTCGCTAGGGAATCAAGAGAAGGGCGAAGGGCCTGCTGTCGCACCGGAGTGAGCCTACGGTTCATCCCTGGTGGCTCAATTCCACTCTCCCTTCCTAGTCAGAAGTTTGCAGCCTTCCACACAAACCTTAAGTAAGAACCATCATCCTGGACCCATGCTTCCTGGTCTGAGACATGTGATTCCCACAGGGCGCATAGAGGAGGCCACTGGCAAAATCAGGCCCCATCATGGTTCTTCTTGATTTGGCCAGCTATGGTCACTCTAAGTGCCCCACGCCTCACAACCGTCTCCAGCTAACCTACTTTCAGGTTTCAGCCATGCAGGATTTCCATCAGGGTTTTTCTCATGACTTAATTTCCCATCTCTTCTCAAAAAAATGTTTTGGCCAACTAGCCTAAAGAACAGCTTTTCAGAGTCTTTCAGGAAACATGATTAGTCCCCAGGAATGTTGACATTTGCTCAGACTTGTCAAGATGGCTTCAGTTCAGAAATGAAAAAAAATTGGAACAAGTTACTAACATTCATATTTGGTGGTAGTGATCCTCCTGGTAAAGTAAAAACTAGTTGATCTAGAGGGAAAAAAAAAGAAAGATTTAAAGAGGATACAGTTACTATCCTAACCAAGGAAGTCCTTGACAGTGAGTAGAGAATTCGAAAGTGAGGTCAAACATTTGTTTAGATTCAAAGGCAAAACTCTCACACTTTAAGCATGAAAACAATATGTCTGCAATGGTAAAAACTCCCAAGTCCAAGAAGAAGGAAGGGAGGAAGAAGGTTGCCGATTACTGAGAGAGTATGTCAATTTAGTCATTATCTTTTTAAATAGCCTAATTAATAAAGCAGGAAAGGATTTAGATTTCATTTTACAAGTGAGAAAATTGAGGCTCAGAAGAGCCTCCTGCCTCAGTTGTTAAGCATCACCGACTGAAAACTACGTACTTTGCAATGATTCTTAAATATTGGGTTTGAAGCCCCATGAACCCACGGGAATTTGGATCCTTTGGGGGCAAAAACCAGTATGAATTAATGACGAGTCTGAATTACAGATTTTTTTTCAATTATTTTCAAGACCATTCCAGTTAACTGGAACGCCCAGAGCACTTGGCACAACGGTAAAGGGGAGATTTCAAGCTGAAGGGTGCGGATGCCAAGCCTCTAGAGGCCACACTCAAAAGCTGCTAAGCTGAAAACTTTACCGGGGGGGGGGGGGGGGGGGAGCGTTAGAGGTCGTTCTGGCCGACTTTACTCCTCATTAAATAGAAAAGGCAATTTTCCAGAACAGCCCACTACCTACCACCAGGTCAAATAACTGACCTCCCACATCAGTGAAACAAAATAGGGTGTATTTGAGGTCTTCAGGGTGCCGTTTTAATAAATTGAGATTTTATTTTAATTACCATATTGGGTATTTGATAGTAAGTAGTGTGTATGAGCACTTGAGAGAACTAGTTCCAAAATATTGCAAATAACCCATCTGCAGCTGTTATTAGGCCAGGGGGTTTTTCAGCAAAGTGAGATTTTAGCCGTGCTCTGCCAAAATTATGAACAAGTTCAAGTTAAAGGGGGTGAACTGTTGAGGTTTACTACGTCAACGCAACGTGTAGGTTATTTTCCATCCACCTGTATTCTGTATAGACACTCAAAAGCATAGGCTCGTGCTGCTGGTAGCGATGGTAGAGGCCACCTGGATCCTGTCCTCCCTCTGCGAAATCATTTTTTGAAATCTAAGGTTTGATAACCCAGTCCATTGGTAAGAATGCGATGAGCCTTTACATTGATAGTACCATGCTGTCAGTCCCCAATGGTGTCAGGAATTCAGTTTTATTTCTAACTCTTCAAATAAGGAACTTGAAGAGTTTCTTCAGTGCAGAAATTTTCATTAGGACACATTTCAAGCCATATTAAGAAGCACCACAACGAACAGACCAAATTCTTTGCAAGCGGGGACCGAAGCTTATGTATCTCAAGGTTTCTCCACCTCGGCACTTTTGGCATCTGAGACTGGATGGTTCTCTGTCGTGAGGCTGTCCTGTGGGATGTTTACAGCACCTCTGGTCTCTAGCCACGAGCTACCCATATCACCCCTCCCCCTGCCCCAACTGTGACAACACCAACGTCTGCAGACATTGGCCCAAGTACCCTGGGGGCGAAGTCACCCCTGGTTGAGAACCACTCTACTTTATTTCTAGGATCTGTCTAACACCTGGCCCACAGCAGGAGCTCAAAAATTCTTTGAAGAATGAATTTAATCAGGAGACAAGCAGAAAGAGAGATCTGTAGCTCCGATCTCTGGGGCACCGTTCATATTTTCTGGTTTACTACCTCAGGGCTGATCTGACCAGGAAACTGTTATTGGGAACTTCCATTCATCCGTCCAAAGGGCCATCACTCATCCAGCATGTAACACGGTCCTCTAGAAGCTTATCCCTAGTCAACGGGGTTCAGCAAGACTACTCCCTGTCACAAAAAGGGCAGGCACTCACTCAGCCGGTTCTGAAGGGATGCCTCATTACTTTACCAACACCGTGAAACTGCAAGGACTCCGTGATGGCTGTTCCTCAGTCTTGTTTCCAAGGGCAGCATAACCCAGGAATTTACAAACATTGCCAGGAAGCTGGGTGTGTTTTTTTCCCCTTAGGTTTTACCTAAATCCTTCTTGCTGTGATCCAGCCAGTTTTTTGTTTGTCCTTAATGGAAACAAAGGCCAAATCTCCTCCTTTGAGTAGTTTCCTATTTAAACACCAGATCTTTTCTCAGCGTCCTTCCCTTGAACTCAGAAGTCCCATTTCCTCTCACACTCCCTGAGCTCCAACTTTATACTCCTTTTGTCGTCTTGGTTGCTCTTTCCCATATTTCTCCATCTACTTTGTAGAGTCAGAACTCCAAGTAGGTGGTGAAAACGTTCTAAAATTGATTGTGGTGCTGACTGCACAAGTCTGTGAATATGCTAAAAAAACAGAACAAAACATTGAATTGTACACTTTTAATGCTGGAATTGTATGGCATGTGAATTCTATCTCAATAAAGCTGTTATCTTTTTTAAAATAGTAAAAGAACCCCAGATAGAGATTGGGAAGTGCCTGTGGGTCGCAGCAAAGCCTCCTAGAACTGAATGGTTACTGCCCATCTTTGATCAGTTATATGCCTGTAATACGTCCTCACTTCCCTTTGGGTCCCACCCAGCTGACTTTCCCAGGTTTTGCTTTACAGTCAGAACTTTGCTGGAACGTCATCCACCATGTCTCATTTCTTGAAATCTGGAATCCCTTCCTCCACGTGGTCCGCCTGGAGCAGGCCTTCCCGGTCCTTTAGTTTGGTCCTCACCATTTCTCGACCAGGGTTCAAACTATATTTGGCCACAGACCTCTTACTTCAGAGGAAATCACATGTAGAAGACGTGTGTATTAAAAAATCACAGAGCAGCAGCTGTGCTGGTCTGGGGTCCCACCTGACTGGCCCTGGCCCTGCAGGGCCTGCCCACGTGGCTGAGGAAAACTGCTACGCGATGGCGGAGCCGGCGTGCCCTGGTGCGGCAGCTTTCCCATCCCCCTCAGCACCTGCTCCATCGGGACTCGAGATACATCCTGTAATCACGGGGTGAGTTTTTGTTTTGCAAGGACAGCACCTGGATCCTTGGGTACTTGCCTGTTTCTCTGGTCTGGAACCCAGCTCCCCTTCCAGGGCAGGGAATGATGGCTGGGAACCTGGTCCCTGCCCTGGAAGGGGAGCTGGGTTCCAGACCAGAGAAACAGGCAAGTATCCAAGGATCCAGGTGCTGTCCTTGCAAAACAAAAACTCACCCCGTGCTTACAGGATGTCGGCAGGTGTCAGCCCCCAAGGTGGCCACACGCTGGAGACAACCAAAATGCCCTCAGGAATTCAGTCTTCCTTGAGGCAAGGCCAGCACTTGGAGTTAATGGTTTTTTGATAACAAGTGATTTTTTTTTTATGCAGCTTTATGACTGCAAGTACTGCACGAATGCAAACCAGCTAACAAGGTCTTGCCTGGCAGAAGTCCTTGGGGGGATCATCTTAACACAGGGATAACATTATTTGTAAAGAGGGTATCAACTCTCTGTAAGTGAATGGTGCTCCTAAGGTACTTGAGAGTGGGTGCGAGCTGTCTGTTTTCTTTGTGTGGCTGGGGAATGCCACTAGCAGGCAGTGGGCGAGCCAGATAATGAAGGGCTAATTCTTTAAGCTCTGAGACTTTTTATTGCAACTGTTTTCAATGGGAATCTTTTCAAAATGCATCAAGTATCTGTCAGAGGAAGGCCTTCCTTGACTCAGTCATTGTTCTGCCCTTGGTGCCTGGCCTGGGCTGGAAGGCCACGATGCCCTCCAGGGAAGGGAGGCTGTTTGTCTCCAACAGCGTTGGCCCCCCTGTCCCCAGTGCCCGCTCCACACTGGTGCCTCTCTTCTTTTTCATTAAGAAAAAAATCTCTTCCAATTGTGTCCCTTCTCAGCGTCCAGGACAGCAGAGCATGCCTGGACAACTGCTGCTGGCCAACTGGCTCTCGTCCACAAGCTGACCCACAGCATGAAACGGTCCCCACTCTGCAGGCAAGTGTCTCCTCACCGCCCTGCAAGGCCTGGCCCCAGTGCTACCTCTGGGAACATCTTCCCCAGCTCCTTTCTTCGCATGCTTCTCTGAGACCCACTGCAGGGGACTGACACTGCTGGGGAAGGCCTCTCCCGCCTTACCTAGCGAGTCTCCAGGCCTCAGGCCGCAGGCTCCCTGAGACAGGCTCTTGACATGGAAACGATCGCTGGGTCCTCAGCTTCTGGCCCACAGTGCAGAGTAGCTGGGAAAGCCTCCACAATTGCTTTTTGAAGTGAAACACAGAGTGCCTTCTCTACTTTCTTATTTATCACTTGATGGCTTTACTGGCCCCTGCCCTGGGCTTGGCCACTGTCAGGCCCTTCTGCTTTGGGCCTGTTCTGGATCTTGGTCAAGGACAGTCAGTGCAAGCACCAGACAGACAGGACACTGTGTTTTAGACACTCCACTCACAGCCCACCTGTCCTATTTGTTTACTCTTTAGACCCTTCCCTTGTTGCCACCATGAAGGTTAAAATCCAGTAGAGCCCACTTGAGACATTGCAAATTTCTAAATTAATAAAGTTTGAATTAGTGTTTTACTGAAGCTCCTTCTTTCTCCCCTTCCTTCCCTCCTTCCTCCTTCCCTCTCCCTCTTTTCTTCTTTCCTTCTTTCCTCCCTCCTTCCCTCTCTCTCTCTTTTCTTTCTTTCTCCTTCCCTCTCTCTCTCTTTTTCTTTCTTTCTCCTTCCCTCTCTTTCTTTATTTCCCTTTTTAAAATAACGCCCAGAAGTGCTGCTTCTGTTGAATTTTACAAGCGACAGTAATTACCCAGGGACCCCTAGTTGCCTCTCAGGTCTCATCTTCCTGACCCTTCAGAGGTATGGGATGCTCTTACCCCTCTCTCCCTCCTTAGCTTTCCAGGCACATCTCTCTCTGCATCCTCTCGCCTCTCTGATTGTCTCTTCCTTTGGCCTCTCCTCGTCTTTCTCTTTCTCCCTCCATCGCAGGCCCTGTCCCGGGCCCACAGCTCCCATTCCCGTGCTCTCCTACGGGGACCTCATCCGCTCCCCTAGTCATTTCTAACATCTTTATTGTGTTTATTCCTCCCTATCTCTAGTCTAGCCCTGACTTCTCCCTCCTTCTACCCCTTTCTCATCCTCTCTCCCTCTCTCTCCCTCTCTCTCTCTCTCTCTCTCTCTCTCTCTCTCTCTCTCTCTCTCTCTCCAGATTCAAATACCCAAGGTCCAACCCACCATCTTCACAGGGTGGTCCTAGAGGTACCTCAGACTCATCATCCCTAAAACTTAACTCAGCTTCTGTCTTTCCCGCCCCGGCCCAGATCCCAGCGCATCGCCTGTGCTCTGCTGCCGCCCCCTTCCTGGTGCCCAAGTGGGAAACACGGCAGCCTCCTCCACGGCTGCTCTTTCGCTTTACCTCCCATACGCCCTGTCGTGCTGACTTCGCCTCCTTGATACTCCTCAGGCCCATCATTCCTTTCCTCTACACTTCCTGTCCTTGACTCAACCCACATGATCCTCTGACCAGATGAAACTTAGGCAAAGGCCATTTTGAAATGACCTCCGAACTGGGTGGGCCTTTGCCTCCATTTTTAGCCCCCCCAAAATCTCCTATACCTTCACCAGAATAGTTTTGGTAAAAAACAATACTCACCATATCATTCTGCTGCCTAAAAGCGTTTGCTGTTAGATGCACCCTCATACCCCGCAGAGGCCTCCCGCGCCAGGCCTCCTGAGAGCAGGCCCCAGACCACCTACCTCTGTGGCTGGAGCTCCCCGCGTGCCCCCTCCCCCACGTATAAGCTCCAAGAACACAGGGGGTTGACAGTTCCCAGCACAAGCCTCTGTAGTTCTACTCTTGAGTGGCCTGACACTCCCTCCCCACCTTCTTACTCTGTCTAATCCTTCAAGATTTAGCTCCAAACAACACCTCCTCCCGAAAACTTGCCAGGGCTTAGGCTCCAGCTCCCCGCAACACCGTGTGCGTGCTTGCATCGTCTTGTCCACCTCGTTGCACTGAAAGCATGTCTCTGTCCACCCTGCTACACCATAAACTCCTCTAGGGCCAAGGTCAAGTACCCTGTATCTCACATGCCTAGCGCAGTGCTTGGCATGTAGGGGGCCCTCAATAAATGTGTGTGGACTGAACTGAACCCACAGGGATAGCACAAGTATGCCCTTCTGAACTAGCATGTGGAAATCCAGGCATACAACATAGAAATATCTGGAATCTGTAATTCACTTTGCAAAAAAAAGATGTACTGATTGATTCTTTTAAATCATCTGGTTCGCTATGCTTCAAAACAAGGTGGCTTCTTCAAATGTGCTTTCTGCACTCTTCTAGAAATATACTTAGAACATAAAGCGAGCCATTGTCAGAATCTCATCAGTGGTGTACAAAGAAAACGTTTCGTTTCGGCATTCACCTCCTCAGAGTTTGTGTATTTACTTATAAGTTACAGGCAGGGACTACAAATGCATGGATTATAAAATAGGTGCAAAAATAAAAATTTTGAGAGAATGAAACACATATAAGGAGGTTCAATATTTTCTTTCTGTGCCCCAGTTCATCATCTTATGTACCCCCCTGGGTTACAATATAATGAGAAGATTCTAAATCTTTCAACTGAATGAGTGAAGCTTTAAATCCAGGCATCACTCTGTCTTGAAATGTGGAAAATACCCAAGCACAAGATGTTTCTGTATCAGCACCAGGAACAGTTTGTGTCACTACACCTAAGCGACAGGGTGGCTGAGGACCCTGGGCAGAAGTTAGGAGTACTAGCTTTAGAGCTACGGAGTCTGGATTCAGTTCCCACCTCCACTGTCTCCTAGCTGTGTGACTTTGGGCAAGTCACTTAACCTCTCTGCCCCCATTTCCCAGTCTGTCAAATGGGAGTAATACAATATCTGCAAGCACCCAAGTTAGCACTTTCGGGGCACCAAGGACAGAGTGCCCAATGAGTTCCTATTATACTTGTTTACGGATAGTAACAGAGAGCAAGGCCATCAAAGGTCATGGAAATGCCTAATTTTACAAAGACTTGCATTGCAGCTGTCATATTTTTAAGTTCCCCTTTGCTCCACAGAGGGGGGTCTCTAGCCAGGCACTTTCATGCCTTCCTCCAGAATACGGACTAATAGTTGAAACAGCATAAATGTCATCTCATTGTCCTTCCTTTGGGTTTGAGAGAGGGGTTGATCACTTGGCCATCAGCAGGAAAATGGATTAGTTAGAAAAGGAGAAAAAGAGACACAGGCTGGGAGAGAAAATCTCAAGGGCAAGACTGGCCACAGAGTCAGTGGTTTGTGTTCTCAGGCCTCACTCTGCTTTGGGTTCCTCGTCTGTAAAACCATGACTCGGCTGCCTTTCGCGTGGTGATTGACGACATAAGGCACAGGCCTGTAAGTAGGAGGCGCACACGGGCCACCTTTCCGTTCCTCTTCCTCAGCGGATAGGCCCCCAGGGTGGGAATGGGGCTCAGGGAAGGGTGTGGGGAGGGTGCAAGGACAGGCCCAGGGACTGTCCAGGGGAGGGTGCCGCCTGAGGGGCGTCGCTCTGCACTCCACGTGGTGCTGGCACAGGATCCTTGCCCAGCTTCTGTTCTCTTTGTAAAGCCAGGAAGGGGAGGGTGCCGCCCAGCCCCAGGGCCCATTGAAGGCCATGCCCCAGGGGCAGCTCCGTAGTGGCCCCATGGGACTGTGCAGCCCCCCAAAGCCTGCAGGCCTGGTGAGCAGGGCGATGGGACCTTCCCCCAGGTAAACATACAGAGCTGTACTCCCTTTTATCAACCCCTCCCTATAAATTTCTGATGTCTCAGAGAAGAGAAATCTTTTATTTGAATTAGAAATACAAATTTACAAGAGATAACAGAAGTTTCTTTTTTCAGTGAGAGAGCTTTCTTGAGTGCCCTTTAAGCACAGTCTAGCGGGGCAACCTCTCACCAGACAAATTTGGGGCAACTGTATTTGAAATAACTACAGAAAAGCGTTTGTGAGGTGAGTATAGAAAAGGAATCCCTTGCTCATCCTGTGTAAGAGCTGCTGATCTCTCCGCCACAGGAAGAGGAGCCTTTGCAGCAAAGGAACTGTCAAAAAGTCAGAACAGCGGCTGCTTCTCTGCGGGCCTGCTGGGGAGAAACCCCCGGTCCCCACTCCGCCGGCGCTGGGAGGACAGCGCCCTCTGCCGGCAGCCGCGGCGACAACCACGGGGCCCCGCCGCGCAGAAGTGGTCCTGACACAGGCACCAGGCTAGCGACCTGGGTCCTCTGGAGGAAGCTGGTCTGGGGGCATCCGAGGACATCCGTGGGAAGGATCCAGACTGAAAGTCCTCGACGGCTCAGGTTTTCAGGAAGGAGGCTCCTCACCCTTTAGTAACGGAAAGCTGTGTTCCAGCCAAGCCAGCGAGAGAGGCTCGCGGGCCCTACAGGCGAAAATACAAGCTGAGGGACGCCGCCCGCTGCACAGTGTATGGAGCTGAAGCCACGACCTCAGCGTTTGCGGGGGTGCGAAAAATAGAGCAGGGAAAGGTCGGCGGGGCTCTTGGGATGCAACAGAGAGGAGGACGGAAAGCATGGTCCCCAAGGGAGCTGGAGAAGCAATGGTGGGCGACCTGGGGAGCACGGGGCCCAGACTCCAGCCCTTGCTCCCAAGGGAGGGCAGCCAGCACACTGGTCACCGTCCTCACTCACTGTTCCCGACGCTGGCTGCGCCCGGCATCGTCAGGGGATCTGTAACAACTCCTGAGGGGCGTCGCTCTGCAATCCCTGTGGTGCCGGCACAGGATCCTTGCCCGGCTTCTGTTCTCTTTGTAGAGACAGGGAAAGGCCCAGAAGCGGCACAGAGCACGGCCTGCGTCCCAGCGGTTGTGAAACTGCATCCCATTGGGTCATTAACGCCGAGATGTGTGTGTGCGCGCGCATGCGTATACGTGCACGTCGGGGGGGATGTGCGTGAGAGAGATTGGGGGGAAGATGGGGCTACGATGGGGGCTGAGAATAGGAGACTCTCGAGGGAGGACACAGGGGTAAATAAGAGCCAACCCCACTGCTGTGTGACCTACAAAGAGGTGGTGGCGTCGGGCGAGGAAAGTGTGACAACAGCTTGTGTGCCTCCCAGGCTGAGCCTGGGCCTGGGACCCCGGCTCCGGGCAGCAGTGTGGCGCACCCCCCTCCCCCGCCCCAGGTGGTGGCACAGGACTCGGGACCTCTCCTCACGTGCCTTCTTTCTGGCGGCGACTCGAGCCCCACGTGGCTTCCTGGCCGCAGTGCGTGGCTCCTGGGCGCCTGGGTGGGGTGGGGAGACCCGTCCACACCCCATCACACTTTCGTGCCAAGAAGCGGCCGCAGCGCCCGCCGCCCTCCCCGTCGGGCCCGGAACTTTCTGCTCCTGAGGGTGGTGCGTCCGGGTCGGCTGCGTGGAACCCAGCTGGCCGGCGGTCGAGGCTTCTGGTTGCCTTCCTGGGTTCTTCCCCGACCCAAAAGCTCACCTAAGACCCCTGCTACAAGCTGGCCTTCCCAGACCTCGGGCGTTCTGGAAAGTAACTGCTTAGTATCATTTGAAAGGAAAAGGTGGTTGGGCTGGACCGTCTGCGGGCTGTGCTGAACCCAACAAACAACTCGGGCCGCCCTCAGAGGGACGCCTACGCCTCTGAGAAGAGCTCAGAAAAGGTGGAATGAAATCGCTGGAGTCGCCCCCAAGGACAATACGTGGATGGGATGACATGGAGGGCACAGCGCACCGTGGACGATCAGTTCCCTTTGCTGAGAGCTCTCCTCCCTGCCCCCGAGAGCTGCAGGTCTGTGTGACCCCTCCCCCATTTATAATCTTTTAATTGCCTCCCACAGCCCTTGAGATGCGTCTGAAACTGACATACGGGCCCTCCTGTTCCACCTTCATAACGGCTCCGCGACACCCATCCCTGTTTCATTCTTTCTCAACACTTTGTGGTTTCCCAAATGCCTGAAGATTACATAGCCTGGCAATGACCGGAATGCAAGGAATCTGTTGTCCTTTAAGTGTGGCTCCAAGTGCTCCAGCGGTCAGCTGAGCTTGTGCAAGGACGAAGGATTTGAACCTTGAACCAGGGTGGGCTGAGGGAATGCTCACAGGCAGAGCCAGATTCTTAGAAATGTAGCCCTACCTCACAGATAAATAAAGGGCCATTCAAGATCCCAAGTTTGTAGGCCAGAGAGCTAATTAAGATCGTAACGTTGGTGGCACATAGGTCCGATGAGACCTGCAAGCACATTTTGTTTGGCCTGTGTTTTCATATACTTCAGCCTACATTTTGAAATCGGGAGATTTCACATTAAAATCTGCTTTTCCACTTGCTTTTGAAAAATTGGAAGAACCTGTAACATAAGACTCAAAGTCTTGCATGGCATCGGTTGGGCTCCCGCTAGACGCAGCCCCTTCCATTCACCTGTGCACACCTATGCACTACACCCAACCAGCTTCTCCCAGTTAGGCCACCAACCTGGCCCAGCCCCAAAGCATGTCTGCAATCATTTTAGCCTGAAAAAAATGTTTAAACCCTTGTGGTAGAAACAATGTTATGTGTTTACCAAATCTTCCGTTTTCTTCTCCCTCTTCTTGAGAAAGCCACTCTACCCAACTCTCTTGCACTTAAGCAGGGCCACGTAACTAGTTCTAACAGTGGGCTCCAAGTAGAAGTACCACCTGTCAGCTCTGGGCAACAGAAATATTCTTGGAGGCCATGTGTTACATGGGCAGAGTCACAAAAGAAGCGGTGGCTCTCAGGACTTCCCTGGCTTAGACTCCACACTTCCACTGCAGGGGGGCACAGGTTCGATCCATGGTCGGGGAGCTAAGATCCCACATGCCACGTGGCAAGGCCAAAAAAAAGAAGAGAAAAAAAAGCAGTAGCTCTGGAGAGTCAGACTTTGCCTGGGAGAAAAGCAAAGCCACTGAGATTTCAGGGTTGGTTTGTTACTGCAGCAAAGCACAGTTTATCCTGGCTGATATAAGCGTAGTCACCAAAACCACACTTAATCAGGCAGTTTACTTATTACATAATAATAAAGCTTCAAATTCTTCGCACAATTGTCATGAGTATATCCATTTAGCAGGTACTATAAACATTGGCAATGTCTGGAGTGGAACTGGGTGCTAATTGCCGCCATTGCCCACCCTGACCAGGGCCTGTTCATAGTGCCCAGATGGGGGGAGGTTCATATGTCACTGACTAACTCAAGCATTTCAGGAAAGGATTATATCAGGACACTCTTTTCCAACCAGAGTCATTCCTTACGTTCTTGCACTTTTTCTAACAGCAACGTTGCTATTGATTTTGCCAGCATCCATGCTAACTTCTGAAATATACTGATACAAAAATTAATAAAGGGCTTCCCTGGTGGCGCAGTGGTTGAGAGTCCACCTGCCGATGCAGGGGATACGGGTTCGTGCCCCGGTCCGGGAAGATCCCACATGCCGCGGAGCGGCTAGGCCCGTGAGCTGTGGCCACTGCGCGTCCGGAGCCTGTGCTCCGCAACGGGAGAGGCCACAACAGTGAGAGGCCTGCGTACCGAAAAAAAAAAAAAATTAATAAAGCCAGATGCAACATTGGAAACCAGTAAGCCTCACTTAATGAACACTTCTAAGTGGTGACACTCATATGCTGATAGTACATTATAGATCAGTTTTCCACATAGAAACGAGATATATACTCCTGTGTGGGGAAAGCAAGCAACAACAAAATATTTTTAAAGGAAGAAAAGGCAAAGAAGAAAAAGTAGAAATCAATCTACATGGACATACATAACTTCCCCTTAAAGCATATGCCGTAACTCCTTCTTTCTGGGAGTTGACATTCAGTCACACACAAACATTGAAACACAAGTAAAAACAAGACCCAGGCACTCATCAGAGATGAGATCTAAAAATAACTACTGGAACAGGTTGCACATATCAAATATTTCATGCACCAAGAAGAAACTTTGCATATTTTCCTTTTCAAGGAAGAGCAGTCACTCCCTCAAAATCTCACTGGGACTTTTGGCGAAGATTTTCACACTTCAGATTTGAGAGATCGGGACTTTAAACAGAACATTGCATGAATGTAGGATGATAGAGGGGAATTGCTAAATTTTTTAATAAACTTTTAATTTTAGAACAGTTTTAATTTACAGAAAAGTTATTAAGGTAGTGGAGACAGTACCCACACCCATTTTCATCCATTATTAGTATTTTATATTGTGGTACATTTACCACAACTAATGAATCAATATTTGTACATTATTATTAACTAAAGCCTACACTGTATTCACATTTCCTTTTCACCTTTCTCTGTTCCAGGATCCCATATTATGTTTACTCATCATGTCTCCCTGGGCTCCTCTAGACTGTGACAGATTCTCAGACTTTCCTTGTTTTTGATGACCTACACAGTTTGGAGGAGGACTGGTTAGGTATGTTGCAGAATGTTCCCCAATTGGGATTTGTCTGATGATTTTCTTCGTGATGAAACTGGTGTCATGGGTTTTGGGGAGGAAAACCTCAGCAATAAGGGGCCATTCTCATGCTATCATATCAAGGGTACATACTATGAACAGGACTTCTCGCTGTTGATGTTGACCTTGACCACCTGGATGAGGGTGTTTGTCAGGTCTCTCCCCTGGAGAGTTCCTCTTTCCCCCCCTTTCCATGCTGCCCTCTTTGGAAGGAAGCACATACTTCTCTGCACAGCACACACTTAAGGAGTGGGGAGTAATGCTCCACCTCCTTGAGGGTGAGTGTCTACATAATTTGGGATTCTTCTGCACAGATTTCTCTCTTCTCCCCTATTTACTGATTCAATCGTTGATTTACAGCAGTATGGACTCAGGGATATTTGTTCTACTTTGGGTTATAATCCAATACTGCTTTATTTTGTGGCTCAAACCGTTCCAGACTTCCTGGCCACTGGAAGCTCTTTCAGTTCGCTCCTGTGTCCCTTTGACATTCCTCATTGTTGTGCTTTCTTGGAGCACATCCTTCGACACTTCCAAGATGCTCCAGGCTCAACTTGTATATTCCCCGTCCCAGTCCTAGAATCGGTCATTTCTCCAAGGAGCCCTGGTTCCTCTCATTACAGCATGGTGTTAGAAATGAATTATTAATTTTTAAAGTATGATAATGGTATGGTCACTTTTTTAAAAGTTTATCTTTTAGATATACATACTGACCTATTTATACATTAAATGATCTATCAGATTTGCTTCAAAACAACGCGGAAATGGGAGATGTGAGTGGGAGTGTGGATGAAACAAGATGGGTTATGAGCTGATAATTATTGGAGCTGGGTGGTGTCCCTTCACTCTCCTTATTTTCACATGTACTTGAAATGTACTACAATGAAGCTTTTTTTAAAAGTAGCTGATAGAGCTAATATTTGCTCATTGAATCAGGTGTTTTACAGGAGCTATCAACAGCGAGCACAACTTTGACCTTCTATATTTATATTTTTAAATTCCAACTCCAAAGCATGCAAAAGGTGGCCCCAAATAGGAGAGAAAAATATTAGCCTGGCTCAATCAAAATGGAACCACCCAGCCAACTGGTTTGCAGACATAAGATATAAATTGTCAGTAGGACATGGGACAGCTCTGTTAAACTTAAGGGTTTACAGCTCACAGTTACATCTTCAAATCCTAGTTAAACAAACACACACACACACGCGCGCGCGCATGCAAAACACCAACAGATTTATTGAAAGCACTTCGTTTGTGTCTCTGACAAATCTTTCAGTATATTCATAAAGATGAGGGATTTTTTCAGTTCTCCTACAACAAGCCCCAAATCTCTGGGCCTAACTGCCTTTGCCCTCAGAGTCCTCTGGATCGGCCATCTCCCATTACTGTTCAGACACATCTGAGCTGCTCCATGGTGGTGGCGGGGAGCCACACTGCATTAATGAAGTACAAGCATCAATAAAAATGATTTTCTTGTAAACTGGGAGAGGTACTGGAAACGGCCGTGGTTTTAAGAAGAAAATTTGCTTTTGTGTTTTTTTCCGTCAACCAACATCTAAGTATCTATTATGTAGGAGATAGTATGCTAAATCCTGGGAATACAATAATAAAAGTATCAGCCCTGGAAGTGCTCATAGGAAAGAAACTTAGCATTTCTGAAGTGGCATCTGGCAGCAAACTCGGGAAACAACAGACTGGGGGGCCCAGACGAGAGAGAGCTGTGAGAGGTAGGATGCCTGGGACCGGGTGACGTCAGGGCTGCGGTGGGCTGTGGACGATGAGGAGTTGAGGCCAACACTGGCAGGCACTCTGTCAGGTGCCCGGATGCATCAGTGGGTGAGGCGCTGTTAAGGCAGGGACTGGAGAGGGGCACATCAGCAAAGGAAGGTGGGGAAAGATTCAGGTGTGATGAGGAGGAGATGCTGTGGGCTTGCAGGTGGAGACATCAGTAGACAGTGACATACCCAGGCCTAGAGCTCAAGGAGAAAGTTCAGGAAAGAAGCTGTGGCTACAAAGGTAGGGGTGCTTATTGTTTTTCTTGTTAGCATTTCAGAAGTATCTCATTAACTTCTGAATTTTATGTCCCAGACTGTAGCCTGTACTAACTTTGTTTCCTGTGATTCAGAGTGTTCTATGTAGCTTAGTATGTATTCAATTTTGTGAAAGCTCCAAGGATTCTTTTTTTTTTTTAATGGTAACACTTATTTATTTATTTATTTATTTATATATTTTTTGACTGTGTTGGGTCTTCGTTTCAGTGCGAGGGCTTTCTCTAGTTGCGGCGAGCGGGGGCCGCTCTTCATCGCGGTGTGCGGGCCTCTCACTATCGCGGCCTCTTTTGTTGCGGAGCACGGGCTGCAGACGCGCAGCCTCAGTAGTTGTGGCTCACGGGCCTAGTTGCTCCGCGGCATGTGGGATCTTCCCGGACCGGGGCTCGAACCCGTGTCCCCTGCATTGGCAGGCAGATTCTCAACCACTGCGCCACCAGGGAAGCCCTCCAAGGATTCTTAACAGTGAATTCTCTTTTGGAATCTAATGTCTATCAGTAATGCCTTTTTAATTATACCAGTATCTGCCCTTTAATTTTGCTTCCTTATGTCAAAGACTAAAAGATACAATAAAGTCTTTTTTTTTTCTACTGCAATTTTATTAAATTATGCACATGGACTATCTGGTTTTGAGTCTGTGTAATTGGTTAAACACAAGTTCATGATCTGTCGTCCCTGTACTTGAACCTCTCACCAACATAAGGACTCCTGATGCATTGACTGCTTTTTGCCTGTAATTCTACCTTGCCGGGATCAATAGTATCATTGTGGCCTATTTTTTGTTTATTTGCAGATGAATTTCTGTCCAGTGCTTTATTTTTTAATGTTTAGAGCAAATGACAAGGTAGGTAAAAGCATATAGTTGTTAAGATCCACCCTTGAATCTTTTTTAATATGGGCGTTTAATCTATTTATACATGATATTAAATTAAGTTGGTCTTCTGACACATTATGCTTTTTTCTTAGGTTTTGCTCTTTCTGCCTCCCGCTAAATGGCAATGTGGTATTTCCTTTTATCTTCCACAGTGATGTAAACATGATATGGCCTGTGTTTTTGTAATTAAACAAGTATTATAAAAGCAATACACTGCAGACAAATCAGAAAGATAAGGAAAATGAAATGAAACATATTCAGAATCCTACCTACCCATAGATGCCCTCTGTAAACATGTTTGTATCTATCTTCCCAAATGTCTTCCCAATATGTAAGCACATCTGTATACAAACACACAATAGAATCCTCTAGAGATGTCATGCTTCTCATGGCTACTTCACCTTTGCCGCATTTTATACACTCATCAATTACCCAAATATTTGTGTTTTCTAACGCTGTCTTCCCAGATAGATAGGAAGCAGTCTAAGGTAAGGGGTTTCACCTATTTTGTTTACTCTTATATGCCGAGCTGCCCGTCGTTTAGGGCCTTTCTGGGTGTACTTTCTCCTAACTCAACTTTTAAAAATACATTAAAAAAACCACACAACCATTCCCAGCATGTGCTCCTAGCAGGGCTCTTCTCGCCTCAGCTTCCACCTACAGTGCTGTGCCTGCGACCCACAGGCTCGCCTCCATGGACGGCATCAGTCTTCTCTGCCTCCTTCCCTATGGTTTGCTGGGGGTTTTGGAACTGATGTCACCGAAGGAAAAAGCAAGAGGTAGAGCTTGGCCAAGCCACGAATGACCATACCTCATGGGGATCAGGGTATACTGGCAAAAACGAACCCCGGGGGGCTTTTTCCGGTATATGTGAGAGAGACTTGCTTATATTTATAAGTGCTCCGAGGCTGATCCAGGGAATGGGGAGGGCTCTAGGGTAGGGAGGACATGCAGACCAGGGCCCACCTTTGGAATGCAGGGCGGACAGTTTGCTTCCGCTCCCTCGCAATGTGACGTTTCCCCTGTTTTGTCCAGCAGCTTGGATGGAATTGAACCTTTTCAGACAAAGGGATTTATTTCCTTTTCCCCTTATATCTTAAACCTCTCCCCTCAGTGCTGATAGCACCCCTAAAGCCAGAGAACGTGGCCCTGTAACACCAGAGTTGCCTCTAGTATAGCAGTGAGAGTGGGCAAGCTCGTCTGAGGATGTGCTCACTGTGGAGAGCTGCTTTCAGGGTTCAACTTCACCAAGGTAAAACAGGGGAAACATCGGGAGTCCTCAACCTCGGAGGACTTATAAATATAAGCAAGTCCCAGCACCACGCTGTAGAAACAGCCCCAGAAACTTAAACACACCTCATTTATTCAGCCAACTGTGACTACAGTTCCTTATGCAGCTTGAAAAAGCAGCACTTTTCCTCCCATCATCACTGTTCCTAGTCATGATGTTTAATTTTTAATTTCTAATATTATTACAGAAGGGCATGGCTTTTTCATGCTTACAGAGGGAGTCTGTATGGTCAGGCCACCCAAGATGGCTGTTCTCTTGCTCTCTGTACATCTCCCTGCTGGGCCAGTGCCTGCTTCATCTAATCTTTAGCAAACATCTCCACCTGATAGCTCATCAAAGGGGAGGTGAGGGGCGTGCCCCTCGGCTGGTTTCCCTGGTAACTGATGAGCCAACCTGATGTCAATTTCCACTATAACTGGGAACCTCCCCCTCTCCTGGGGAGCGAAGCCTGCCGCCATGTCCTGCCCGCCGGCCGCCGCACACAGTGGGGTGTTGCTCCAGGGCCTTGCTTCAGACAGGTAAGCTCCCCCGCCCATTAAACCATGATGTCTCCGTCGCCGACTCTGGGCCCTTTCTTTGGTCTTGTAGCTGGGCAAGTACAGGCCTTGTAGGCCTGCGGGGTGCATCCCAGTTGGTAGAGCCAGCGGGGAGACCGAGGAAGCTCCTGTGAGCGCCGAGACGTCAGGAAATAAGGACGCGCAACGGAAAGTTGCAGGGGCGTCACCTAGCATGAGGGGCCTGAAAGTTCCAGGGGTGATCCTGAAAGTTGCAGAGGAAATCCCGGGGTGGCCGTCCGCTAGTATGTGGGGCCCTAGGGTGGCTGGCCTTGATGAATGGGGCTGCCAAGACAGTACCGAGGACTCATAGTCACCCCAAGGCCATGGCGGAGATATTGGCGCCATTACGGTGGGAAAACGAAGTGGCCGCAGCTGTGGGCTGGCAGGTGCGTTTTATACCGAGAAAGGCCACGGAGGCTGGGCTAACAGCTGAGGTGAAGGTTAACTTGAACGCCGGTTGTTTCTCCTCTGAAAGTGAGGCATGTGAATGTGAGTGACTGATACGTGTTATTATTGCCTCTTACTGTTATTTAAACTAAATTGGCTTTTTAGAAACTGAAAAAAAATCCCTGAAAATATCCACGGTGGGACTCTTTTGACATTCTAAAACTGGTTTTTGCATATGCCCTTAGAGGAAGTTAGCTTTCTAGAAGGAATTGGTATTTCTCTTCCTGTGCCTTTGCGATGTAAATGATCTACCTGGGCTCTCTGGAACTTTAATCACCTTTTATCTTTTTTTTTAAAAAATTGAAGTAGAGTTGATTTACAATGCTGTGTTAGTTTCAGGTTTACAGCGAAGTGATTCAGGTATACATTTACCTATTCCTTTTCAGAGTCTTTCCCATTAGTTTATTGTAAGACGCTGAATATAGTTCCCTGTGCTATACAGTAGGACCTTGTTGTTTATCTGTTTTATGTAGAGTAGCTTGTGTCTGCTAATCCCAAACTCCTAATTTATCCCTCCTCCCCGCCTTTCCCCTTCGGGACCCGTAAGTTTGTTTTCTATGTCTGTGAGTCTGTTTGTTCATTTGAACCTTTTTTTGGGATTCCACACTGAGTGATATCATACGATATGTCTTTCTGCGTCTTACTTCACCTAGTATGATGATCTCAACATGGGTCCACCCATGTTGCTGCAGATGGCATTATTTCATTCAAAAAGAGGCCTTTTAAAATTTTAGCAGGAAAACTGTGAGATCTCTTTGTCTATATATGTAAATGTATGTCTCTGCGTACCTTATAAATGTGAAGTGTCTGCGTCCAAATGGCATTGCCAAGATTGGTTTGTGGATGAGCTGTTTAATTGGCTTAAAAGAAATTAAACGCTTATGTAAATTCTCAGAAATATAAAAAAGACTGGCTTGAATGAATTTCAGGTTCACGTGGCCTGGGAAATATTCAGTACTGAATTGGTATCTGGTATTGAAGCTAGCTTAAGCTTTTTGGTTTGATTAACATAGACATGTCTTTAGAATCATCAATATTAAGTATAACACTTCTGTTGTACCTAGGTTTACTAGAGATCAAATAACACCTTACTGTATCTGTTGCAAATACGTCAGCAAGGAAAATAACTTGATATGATGAAACTTTAGGTAAACATAAATAAGAGCTTTTAGGTAAACTCTATAGGAATAATTACATTTTGGGAAGGTCTATCTAAAATAGTCTTTCCAGATTTTGGTAACTTGAAACTAAACCAAGTTAAGAGAATTCACTGACTACCTGCGTCATTTCAAACAGGATAAAATACTGGAACATTAATTGCTGGGCAGATCTAAATTTACCTCCCTTTGCTTTCTTAGGAGAGGAAGACTAGAGCATAAGTTTTCCAATCAGGAAATGCTGGTATGACAAACAGTTCACGGTTACTTTGCTTCTTGGTTTTTGCTGGTGATTAAGGTTTTCAAGGGTTGAGATTATCATTGGTCATAATTCTAGTTATTGTAACCAAGTTTCTTTATGGATTACATTGTAGTCAGATGTTTAACCGTGCCTTTTAAAGTCTTCTGTCATTTATAGGAAGTTACTGTTGTACTCTGATGCTTTTGCAAAAGAGTTTCATCTTCAAGATGATCCACAGGAAGGCCCTTTTGACAAGTACAGGTCTCTGATCAATTTCAGATCATACTATACTGAACTGGGAGAGATATTAAAAAATCCTAATGGAAAACTTGAGGCTTCATAAAAAGTTAATGGATCGGTTACTGAGTGAACTGGTGAATATGGTTATAAATTTTATGGTTTTTGTCTGGAATATTACTGGTTTTGATCTGTGTTTTCCAGATATAGGGAAGTCCTTCCCCTCAAGTTAGTTTTGGGTAGAATGGAAACATTTTTCTCTTCTCTCTGCCTGGTCTCTCCAGACACTGGAGACTCTTGGGTTCTGAGCAGCCTTATCAGGTGAATGGGAAAGACTGTCTCCTGGCATGTGCAGGAATCACGATGTTTTAGGGATTCTCTAGAAGAGAGAAATCCACTGAGGTGCAGGCTAATGGCAGGCCTTTGGCATGGCTTTCCTGGCTTTGAGAGGCCTTTTGGGAATTCATTCTGAGACTACTTCTGAATTCCACCACAGCCAGTTAGGAGGACCCTATGTGGTCAATTGACCAGGCTTAATTCTGTAAACAAATTTAGTCTTGATCTGGCTGTGTTTCATGGAGATGAGGGTAATTTTAGAGAGGAAAATTTGTTTCAGTGGATGTTAAATTATAGTTCTGCTAATTGTCTGCATTAATGACAGTTATTGTGTTAGCCATACTTTTGCCTTGATATTCAGGATGGAGAGAGAATTCTCTAGTGAAGTTGTCACAGAGTATAACTACTCACGACATGTATCACTGCTTGCTCTAAGTCTTCAAGCAAGTAAAATCAAATCTGAGGCTCTGACATTAATGGTTGCGGTTATTAAACTTTATTATATTTTAAAATCTAAAAACTGTAAAACATAGTATTTATACAAACACCTGAGGACTGTTCAAGTGGCACAGCATCTTCACACTGACAGTTTGAAAGGACAAGTTTAAATTAGAATCTTGTCTTATAAGACAAAAGAAATAACACGGACGAAAAAGCCCTTTAAATCATATACGCCCAGTAAATAGTTGCATTTGCTTATAAAGTACACTTGGTTTTCTAAAAAGAAAACGTACAATCTTACCCCTGGTGAACATCTTACTGGCATTTATAACACATGGCTAATACAATTAGCACCATTTCTCATAGCTTATAACATTACACTAAATATTATACAATATAATGATGTAATAAATAAAACAACAATGAACATGTTCCATGTGAAAGTTCTGATTTTTAAAATTAAAATGACAAATCAGAACTGATGCACCTTCCAAAGTTTAGTAGGATAAATGGCTCAGAAAGGAAATTAACTAGAAACATTGCACAAGACAGAACTTCCCTGTATGGAAACCCTGAAGTGTGAGCTGAGAGGTACCAGTGATGTCAAACGATGTGCATATGTTTTACAGAATAAAAAAACTCACTATATGTAGAGTTGATCTTCACCTCTGTGGAAGTGTAAAGTGCCATTTTAAATTAAAAAAGAAAAGATTTACTTGTGTGTATACTTCAGCTACAGAACAAAATATAAATATGAAACAGTACCCATATGAGGAATAAACAGATAATAAAACACATGTTTAAAAAACTTGGACATAGGCATCTTCGTGGAGAGCTGTGAACAATGAATGCCTAGTTAAATGTTGAAGCTTAGACAAAATAAGGAAGTTTAAAAATAAAACATATTAATTGAAAAGAATATAGTCAGACTCCATCCAACCCACCCTTGTAGTGTAATATCTCTTGCATAAAATGACTATCTACCTTATAATTTTTTTCATTAGAGAACCCGTCAATCCCTCCCTGACTACTTTCCCCTTTGGGATTTGGCTGTTTTGGTTTTACATATAAACATTAACCAAAATCAAAGGTGTTTCTCTGTTTCCTGCATGAAGTGTAACTAACTATCTGTAAACTATGCAAGGAAAATAATGAAAAGATACAAAGAACAAAGCACCAGTTTGACTCTGCTAGTGCTAACATGTTAAATGGCTTCTAAAGGAGTAGCCTGGACTGTCCCAGGGTTCTGTGATTTTGGATACACTGTATTTTAGAGGAACCTTCTACACAACAAAAACTAAGGGCAGAGAGAAAAGGTGGCATTGGTCTCCCTAGAATTAAGTCCAATCTAATCTACACACTTTTTAAATTGTTGAGGTATCTTTCTGTCTTTAAGCATTTCAATGTAGTGGCGCAGCTTCAGAGCTGTCCCCAGCTTAAGCCCCATGTACTTCATCATCATGTCATTCTTGAGCAGTAGCAGAGCTTTCCCATCAATGTCCTACAGAGAGAAGGAAATTAAAATAATTAATAAAGCTTTCATACTTTATCAGAATGGTTCTTCCTTTCTATGTAAGAACATGTAACACCAATTAGAGGGCAGCTCAGTCCAGATGTATATTCTCTGAATATGCAACTGCTTGATGGAAACTATTAAAAATCTAATTTGTACAGTGAAGCATCACTTAATCATCTGTAAATTTGCTTCAAATTTTAAGAAAAAGGAAATTTAACCTAATATCTTAAAAACGTCCTAAGCATCAAACTACCTAATTTTAAATATCGTGTGTTGAACAAAATACTGCATAGCTGTGACAAAAAGTAAAAACTATGAATGGTAAAAATGAATTTCAGATGGTCATTAACTTTCTTAGAAGGGCTGGGAACATGAGTATGTCAGCTATAAGTGTGCTATACAGTGCTGTCTTAACACTGAAAGCTAATCAGTTGTCCGAAGCTAATTAGATGCTAAAAACTAATTACTGATTTTCTTACCATATTGAAAACGGTACATCAGATATGTGGGCACTAATTTTATTCATTAGGAAACCCTATAAAAAACATTACTTGATAGTCACAAGGTATCCTCCAAATGTAAAAAAGAATTAATTGACCAAATGATGCTGCTGAAGCATATTATTTGGTTTTCACAAGTTCTGGTTTAAAAATAAAACTGTACTGAATCATATGTCACTGGCTGAAGGGACCTGAAATCCCTCACAGTACTGCCTTTGTCAGGTACCATCTATACATTTTCTACTAAGTAAAACTAGAAATTAAAGAAATTAGAATTTAAAATTTAGCCCATGATGTTACTTTGTAAATGGCATAAGGGTATCAGCATTCCAAATCATCAATAACCATATAAGGTCAACAGAACTGAGCCAAATGGAATCAGTTGCTGGATTCATCGGGCATCGTAACAAGGAGGACACCCTGTCACAGCTGTGGTCACCCCTCCTACTCACGGTCCTGGGGCCGAGCAGGGAGCAGGTGGGGAGGAGGATCCTTGTAGCTGTTGTTAGAAAGGAGAGTGTGGCCATGCTGAATCATCTTCTCTTGAGAACTTGAAGACTTGTAGTATTTTAGGTACCCGGGTACCCATTTAAAGCACAGATCCAGCCTCCACCCTTTAAGGCTCTAACTTCGGGCAAAGTAAACTTTCTCGCATATGGAATAATCAGTTGATAGGGTTCCCCCACCATCCACACTAATCAGTATCCAACTGAAGGGCCTGCACAGAGGTCATTCAAAGTCATTACGGCAGGAAAACCGGATCAAAAGATACATTACATGTTGCATGAAGAGGTCGACGAGGGCACTTGATAACTGAGGATCTACGTATTTCAGAAACAGGATCACTTCATCCACAGACCAGGTTGAAGGGTCATCAGGGAGGCTCTGTTTGAGGACACCCGGGGCACTTCCAACTGGTGAACTTGGACCTTCAATGGGGGAAAAAAGACAAATCATACTTGACCTGATCATTATCCTGAAAGAAGAGATGTTAGGTAGGGAAGAAGTGTCTCATTCCTGGAACCTTGTGTGAAGTACCCCGGCATGGACCCAGGACTCCAAGGTAAAATCCAGGGAAAGCCTAGACAAAGATGACCTGAGGATGGCTACTCAAGAATGTCCCACCTGACCTCCCCCAAACAACAAAAGCAGCTTCGGAAGACACCTTAAAGCTTCAAAGATCATAAAACAGACTGAGCAATCTGAGGCCTCTTGGGCCACAGGCAAAATACAGCAAAAGATCTGTTACTTGGGTTAAATTAGGTTAATCTAAGATAACCTATTGCTCTTTGCTCTCTTACTTTGAGAGAAATTCTTTGAAATGCTTAATCTCTGTCCTCTTGGTCTCTCCAGATGAGGTTTATTTTACTAGCTAATTGCAATGGAAATCCCCAGAATTTAGTTTTATAATTGCTTAAATTATTCACTTTAATCAGTGAATTTCAATAACCCCCATTATCTTTGAGAACCAAATCAGTTCTTTACTGAATCTCTTCCATGGCTTTAAAATTAACATCTCTCAAGGCTTAAAGGTGTATCTGAATTTTGAAAACAACAAGACTTCTGCTCAGCTAGGTCAGAAGTAACTTTAACATTACACTGAATACCTCTTTCAAGTTTCACTGCATGGTAATAGATATTTTGGTTGAAGGTTTATGTTTAAAAAAGAAATAACGTGAGGCATGAAACAATTTAGGTGCTCATACCTCAAAACGTTTTAGGTGTGCCGTTCACTACGTTGTACTGAAACTTCTTTGTGTCCAGACAGGTACTCATTTACTCAGCCAGAGTGCTCGACTCCCTAGAGTTAGCGTGTGGTAACGGAAGCGGCTTTTGTAATTCGCCGGACCGTCAACACAAATTTGACCTTAGTTCCTGTGAATTAGCCTAAAGTGTACCTTTTCTCTCCTGTCATCTGGGCTCTGGCCATTTTAGGAGCATTTTAATTATTTACACAGGGAAAGGGTAAAGAAAAACAGAAGATAAAAAACTCACAATGGGATCATTATGAGTATTAGTGGAGAAGAGGCCTGTCCGTTGACTGGCACAGTGCAGGCACATCACAGACACTCAAGAAGTCTTAGTCATCGTTCAGAGTGCTGCCCCAAGCTAGCCCTCAAGATGGGAAACAAACAGCTTCCACAAGCTTGCATCAAGGGTGTTGAGGAATATAGGGTAAATAATGCTACTTGTAACATGTGTCAGTTCACACTCACCGAAGCTGGTCGGGACATAGAGAGGTGAGCCAGCACGGCTGAATCTACTGTTTTCCAGTAAAGCTGGGTAGGTCATCATGTCAGGGCTATGTGCTGGACTGCGTTCACTCTGGGTCAGCACGGTTGCAGGCTCGACCGCAGTGGACTGGGTGTCTAAGAAAAGACTGCGGGTGTTGTGGGCCTCTGGACTGGAGGAGCCCTGCGTGGGGTCCTGGGGCGAGTAGTACTCCTCGTAGGAACGCCTGCGGTAGGTGGAGGGGACCGTCGGGCTCAGGCTAAGGGATCGCTCCAGATCCAGAGGCACCGGGGACCCAAAAGGTGCTTCTAGAGGGTTGCTCTGGGAATCCTTTTCCGGCCTTTGTACTGGAATAGTGGGGCTATAACTTTTAGGGTAAGGCGATGGACAGAGACACCGCTTCTTCCTCATTTTCTGGTATCTGATCTTTTTAGAAAGCAGGTAATTATAATCTTTAAATGCATATCCGAGTGGCTTCTGAAATGACACAAACCCAGCATAAACCAACTGTGAGTGAGTGAAAGAAAAAAATAGTAAATACATCCATAATTACTTTCCATGGAAGATTGCTTTATATTATTAAAGATAAATGCTCTATTTTGATTACATGATTTCCTCTTCAACCCTACATTTTAATTGCACTTTATGTATTACGGTTACAAACATAAAAATACCCATTGTCGTACATTTCTCAAACCTAAACTTCAGCATTTTTCCGGCAGAGGTTTAGTCTCCCATCTGCTGCTACAGCAGGTATAGATCAGCCTTGCTTATCTCACAGTTATTAGTTCTCTCTCACTTCTGACTGGCATCTTTAGAAACCAGAGGTTTATTATATTTTTGAAAATATTTTTATAACACTTACACGACTTTGCAACCATGACTTCACACGAAAATGCTTGATTTTTCTAACCTTTGCGTGCACGACATCAAGCTTCTTATCCAGTTTTTGAATAGCATCGTAGATGACCTATTATAATACAGACTATTAGTAGTTTCTACTTCAAAAGGAAAGGAACATAAAAAATACCATTAAGCCAAAGTCAAAGTCTGAAAGTTTTCAAGCCGTCAGAAATCTCTTGTTTCCCACTTGATGCCTGGCTGTTGGGGACCCAGAGCCGAGCTGGCTGAGATAAGGCGCGCCAACCTCCCACTCAACTGCTCCATGTCACACAGGCATTTTACGAAGCTTGAATACTGGGAAGTAAATGTACCACAATTCCTATAAGCCATCACATTTATGATGGAGTCATTTTACACCAAGGAAGGTGCTACTTTAGGAAAGAAAGTTTCAAATCTGCTAGAAGGCCAAAGAGCCTCTTTCCATATAATGATGGTATAACCTAATAGGCAGTGAGGGGTCCACTCTGGAAAGAACAGTGAGCCAAATACAACAGATGTGACCTTTGGTTCAGAGTACTTTAAAGTCACGCAATTAACAATTAACCTTACAAAACCTTTGAGTACGCGACCCCTGTGTGCCAATCAAGTATGTGACTGATAAAACCGGAGAATTCTTGAAATACACAGAAATTTCATTCGGGCAAAAATACACTTAAAAGGCCAGAACCACTAATTACATCATTCATTCAAAGAAACATTTATTGAAGGCCTACCACCTGTGAGAACTACTTCGCTAGATGCTGGGAATGTGGACATTAAAAAGAAAAAAAAAGAAAAAGGAAGAAAAAAACAGCTCCTACCCTAAGGAACTCCCATTTTAGCTGGAGAGAGACAAGTAAAGAGACATGGTCAACAGAGAAAGTGATCGGCCGCCTGGAGCAGTGGATTTCAGTGCGCTCCGTGGACCAGCAGCATCAACACCGTCCACGAGCTTGCTGGAAATGAAAAATCTCCCACCTCAGATCTACTGAATTGGGAACTCTGAGATCGAGGGCAGTGATCTGTGTTTTCACAAGCCCTCTAGGTGATTCTGATGCACGATGAAGCATGAGACCCACTGGCTCTCAGCCCTGAATAACTAGCACAGGCTCTAGGGGAACACAGTTGGGTTCAAGTTACTTAACTTCTCTGTTGTTCAATTTCCTTATAAATAGAATCGGGATGAAATCCTCTCTCAGTTCTGTTGAGGACAAAACAACGTGCTACAGTATTAATACCAACATAATAATAATAGTACATGATGACTGGTCTGATAGTGCTCAATCATCTATTAGTATTATTATTGCCACGATACAGATAAGAACAAGGGGCTAAGCGTGCACAGAAGAGCAAGACCTAATCCAGCCTGACAGTCGTGGCAGGATTTTCGAAGAAGGAGGTATCTGCGTTGAGAATGAAAAGATGAGAAGGTGTTCACTAGGTAGAGATGTACAGAGGAGCACACAGGGCAGAAGGAACAGTATATTCTAAAATACCCAACAAATTAGGAGTATGGGATTAACTGATATAAACTACTATACATAAAACAGATAAACAAGGATTTACGGTAGAGCACAGGGAATTATACCCCAAATCTTATAATAACCTATAATGGAACATAATCAGCAAAAACCCCGAATGACTATGCTCTACACCCGGAACTAACACAACATTACAAATCAGCTATACTTCAATAAAAAATATTAAAACAGAAATTAAAAACACCCAAACAGAAAACAGGAAGTCAAATGTTTAGAAAGTGAACATAAATGACGATCGAAGAGTTGGGTTATGATGGGAAGGAGAGAGAGAGGATGACAGCTATAGAGGGATGGGAGGCAAAAAGAAGTGGTTTTTTTAAACCTGTGGGAGAATGACTACGCTGAGAGTGATGGAGACAGAGGCTGAAGACACAAGAGACACAGGGATGAAGGGAGGTGTCTGAGCACAGGGAAAGAGGGTCAGATGCAGAAACCAGCAGAGGTGTTAGCCTTACAGAGGAAACACTTTTCCCACTCCAGTGGTCAGGAAGGAGGTCGTCAGAGATGGATCCAGGCAAGTGTGAGGGCTGTGGGGAGAGGAATCAGGACTTGGAGGGGATTTCTGCTCCACACCCTCCATTTTCTCCACGAAATAAGAGAACAGGATCGGGGTTGTCTGAGGATCACCAGTCCCCAGTGGAGGTCCTCCCCTCTGCTTCCCAGCCTGGACAGGGCTGGGGTTTTACTAAAGGGGGTGCTGGGCGAGGATTAAAAAAGAACAGATGGAAGTGCTGCACCGTGTGGTCTAGACTGGTAAGGGAAGGCGCCGAAGAAAGGAGGGAGCTAGCACATTAGGAGAAATGGAGCGCATCCCTTAGCTGTGACTTTGGAACCTGGGCACGTCTTAGCGGAGATACTCTGTCCCAACACATCTTGCACAACCGCTCAGAAGGCCCTGGCAGAGCAGTGTCAACCCAGTTCATCGTGGATGCTGATGTAAAGCAAGCAGGGGAGAGCACTGCTCAAAAATCAGAACTCCCTACGTCGTCCCTGCATTCCCACTCTCTGTACATCCTTCCCCGGAAGACAAGACACGTTCCCTTTAAGTATTCCACTGCTGTTCTCTATAATGATAAAGACTCCCATAAACATTTTTTACTTTTCAAAGTATGTTCATTATATTCAAGAAACTTTTTTATATGTTAAGAAACATGTATTTGTTTATAAATGTTCATTGCTTCTAGGGTATGCCGCTCACAAAATCCTTGATAATTACATACTTCTATCAATCTCCACCAACACGTCAATTTTTACAAAATCCCCTCAAAACTATGGAAGATAAACTCTTTAAAAAATGGTGGGCTGCCATTTTGTTTCAATTGAGATATCTTGACATGCATTTAGGCACATACTAAGTTTTATCCAAATCAGCCAATTTCCTTTAAAGATTTTGTAGGGGAAATTAATTCAGTATTGAGCAATTTAGATGAAGGAGACATAACTATTATACATTTCATCAGTTAAGGGCTTTTACAAAAGGCTATGAAACCTCCATATTGCTATTTCAAAACTTTCACCTGAAGATGCTATTCTAACTAGAAATTGTTTAAAAAAATCATCACAATGAGAGCGATAATCATAAGCAATTTGATACAGCAAAATTTCAATTGTCCACCTCTTTATATGATATAAAGAGAATTTAAGCTTAATATTTTAGAAAACTACATTTGAGAGATAGAACTTTTTGTACCTGGCAGTGAGTAAGGACATTCAGAATTGTTTTTTGTTGCTCTTCGTTGCAGGATGTGTTAGACACGACACTTCCCTGCTGATATTTTAAAAATTGAGTAGTTAATACTTCACTTCTATGAAAGTCAAACTGAACAGTAAGTGGGGAAAAAACACTATTTATTTAACTTGCTTTTATTTTTCACCAGCTTTTCAAAGAGTTTCAGAAATATTAATCTAAAGCAGAGACAAAATAAAAAAACTCATGTTATTATGAGAATGAAGATGATCACTGCTAATTAAGAAAGGGATTAAGCAAAGAATTTATTATATCAGAAGGACGGAGGTTTAGAATTTTGCACTGAAAAAAATGAGTAAAAACTGCTCTGAATTTTCTACAAGGAAAAGAGGGAAGTGAAATGGTTAATTGCTCATTGTCTAATGAAAGGAATCAGACAAATTCAGGAGAGACTAATATTTTCTTGAGTGTGAGTTTACAGGAAGTCTATGAAGAATTTTTTCTTTAAAGTGGTTAAGTGTTAATATATTTGGCAAATGGCAATTAACATTACTTACATTATTGAAATATGCAGTATTTGGTTCATATGCATAAAGAACAGTGTTATCATCATCATAAGTAGAGATTCGTGTTCTTATCTAAGGAAAATTTATTAATAAATTAAAAGGAAAGATGATAGAACTTAAAAACTGAGGACTTCAATTTCACTTTCGAGAAGCTCCAAAAGCCAATTTGTGATATCAAGGGACCTTTGTAAATACTATGACTATAGGAAAAGATGTCCTTGCAAAACTGTTTTCTCATTAACTTAACCACACTTAAGACATCGTTTTCCTCTTGTGTACCTCAGGGTAGAAAGACTATTCTTCTAGTAATTTGGCAGCAGAACTGCTGTAAAAGCAAGTATTTCTAACTACAAAGAATCCTGTTCATGGCTTTTGATTTTTAAATAGACCAACAGTACCACTCTGTGGACAAAATAGGAAACACTTAAGCACCTATCTTTTTTTTTTTTTTTTTTCCCCCTGTATTTGGAGGCTTGTGGGATCTTAGTTCCTCCACCAGGGATAGAATGTTGGAGTCCGAAGCACTGAACCACCAGGGAATTCCCCACACCTATGTTTCTTGATAAATTAATCTCTAAATCACCTAAAACATTTTGGGGGGAATAAGACAGTGCATAAATAAGTAAATAGACAGTAAACAGCCATTACATTTCACTTAATAACTCTTTATTCTAAGAATGGATTATGAACTATAGGAATAATTTTAAACCTACATAGAAGTATGTATGTCTGTTTCAAAAGACAAAATAATGTGGAATTGGGCTATATATTAATACTTATAAAAATATACCATGTTACCTTTGTATAGCTATGCTTTGTATAGGTATGCTTTGCAAAGTGCTTTCACATAATTATGTGAAAAGAGTCAGAAAAAAAAGGACTCTTGGTAGGTAGTTAAAATTTAAAAACTTGCACACAAATGTTCATAGCAGCTTTATACATCAGTGTCCAAAACTCATGAACTGTATATTTACAACCTCTGCATTTCACTGTACAAAATTCAATTCAATTTAGAAAAAAATAGAACACAATGAAAAGAACAAAGACAGATTTTCAATTTGAAATACAAACCACATCGACTTCACTGGAGCAGCTAGACATCTTTTTTGTGCAACCAGAGCAACTCCGCTTTCTCTGAGTTGGGCCTAATTATTTTTAAACTTGCTGGAGGGTTATTTGCGAAACTCCTTGGTCCCGTAGGACTGGTAAATCTTCAATTCCTGAAAAGCAACGCATAAAAAAGTTACCTCACCCACTTACTGCCTTAATAAACTTAACATGGATATGTTCTCAGAATACCAACTCAAGTTGAATTGGAGTCCTGGCTGAAGTTTAGAGAGCGACAAAATGAGAATTCTTCCGTTAGTGATTTAGAATAAACCTTTAAAAAGTGAAGGGTTTTATTGCCCACGCGTAGGAATAAGAATCCAGATCGAACACATTTCCAAATTGTGAAGCGGATGCTCCACAACCTAAAGGCTACAGAGTAAGTGCTGGAGACAAATGAACAACAGAGCATGAGTCCTAACTGCTTTGGTCAAGGAGCTCCGAAGCTTTTTACTCAGGGAGACTGCGGGCCTCCAAATGTGAGTCAGGAGTCTCTTGTGGCTTGGGCCGCCCACCACGGTGCGGCCTGGAGAGACCACTAAAGACATCGCCTCCTCCCCTGCTCGGTGAAAACTGGGTGAGATTACGTCTAAGGTCATTTCAGTGCTTAAATTTTATATTATAAAGTAAATAGTTAAATTTTATATTAAACCTAAAGGACTGTATGTGAAAAATAAGCCAAAAACTCTTCTAGAATTATGTAGGCTCGGTTATGGTTCTGAGTCATTCATCTCTGCCACCAGGAGGACGTTGAGTGCAATGCTGTCATATCATATCTCGTAGTAGATTTGAATGCTGGCATCACAGTACTGGGAGGGGCGTTAATGAGAGAGCTAGGTTCCCTTTATCCATCCTGAGCCAGGGCAGGAATGAGAGGCAGAATGAAGGGAAAAGTAACTCTCAAGTTAGACAAATGCAGTCTAATAATGTGGAATAAATTCAAGTTATTAAATACCTCCAATTTGAGCTGTAACTTGAACCAAATTTTACTTTTTTAGACTATGTTTATTTTTTCTGATTATACAACTAATACAAGTTATGAATACTTAAACTGGTGTTTTCATACAAAGGAAGACTACACAGCTATGAGAATAAACCAATTATTGCTACACACAACGAGGAGGACGCATCTCAGGAATCTCAAAACTACAACCTTGAGTAAAAGCCAGACCCAGAAAAGAATACAGTGTATGAGCTCAAAAAGAGGCAAAAGTAAAAGAAGTCTTTCTAAATTAATAACTTTAGATATACCATAGTCACTTCAACTTCTTCGTTTCCTATCTTGCAAATAGGCCATGATTTATTTAACTAGTCCCAAGTCATGGATATTCAAAAGTCACTCCTCAAGTCTTGCTCTTACAAAGAACAGTGCAGAGCAGGCTCCCACCTCTACCTGAACTCACACAGAAAGAGAATAGTGAGTTAAAGTTTCCCAACTCTAGGGACCATTTCTTATACTCTGACTGTATTTCTAACAACTTTGTTTTAGAGATTTAAATATATAATTTTTCTTTAAATTTGAACTATGCCACAAAGTATAGATAATAGCATCTAACAGATTTTACTGCTTACTCTGTGTCAGGCAATGTTCTAAGCACGTGATGTATGTTAATTCATTTGGCATTCCTGACAACCCTACAGGGCAGGCTCTATTATCATCCCCATTTTCCTTAAGAGAAAACTGAGGCAAAGAGACTTTAAGTAACCTACCCAGGTCTCATAGTAAGTAGTGCAGTACGACTCCAGAGCCTATGCGCTTTACTTCTTCATTATTAAAATCACCTGGAATCCCTTTTCGACCAAGAACAAAAGAAAATCCAGAACTCCCACCATGGCCTACAAGGTCTTTACAGTCAGGTGCCTCCACACTGCTCAGAGGTCACCTCTTATCACTTGTCCCTTTGCTCTAAGCCTAAGATACTTACTAGCTGGCCTTTTATATACAAAGTTTGCCAACCATTGTTAGAGACTCTGACAGACAGTTCCCTAATGGCTTAATTACAATGCTGCTAAAACTCGGCAAGAACCACTACTCGGCAAAACAGGGCAGATTGCAGTAGCCAGACCCCTCCGCATTTTTTTTTTTAAACAAGACCGTGTCAATACACGGATCACTTTCTAAAAATCCTGTCAGGACTCTCAAAAGCATCCGTATCAAACTTCAGCGGCTACAGAGTCGGTCAGACCGGGGGGGGGGGGGCGGGGGGGGATAATGCCGTCCAAACTGCATCCCCATCACCCATCAGGGAATCGAGCCCATGCCGTGCTTTATAAAACACCGTGCAGAAAAGTTGCTCGTTAAATCACGATTTGTAAACATTAAGCCAGTTTAAAACTCTAGAGCAGTTCGACTTCAGGGAGAGCCAGGTAAAGGGGGGGCAGCGATCCCCAAGAGACGAAGATACCAACTACCGTGCTCAATCCACGTCTTTACTTCGTTTAGCCTCGCGTACGTATTTACAACCGTGAAGCTGCACTCTCTTAGATCAATCGCGGTTACCAGCAAAGCCTCAGAATCAACGTTTGCACCTCAAAAAATGTTACAACAAACCAACTCGCTAGTTGATAGATTTTCCAAACTCAAAATTCTGACAAGTCTGAGAGCCTTGGTCGTTCGTCGCCCCCTCACCCACCAAGGAAGAGAAAGGACGAAAAAGGATCAGCTCTTAGAAAGTCGGCACAAACCACTCAATAAGGGGCCACATCTCAAGCGCCTACGCGCTGGCATCCCGGGAGGGGCGGTGGGAACCACTCCGAATCATCCCAAGCCACCCCAACTGCACTGCGGCTGAAACTCCAGAGTAGACTCGGTCTTGCCGAAAAGGCAAACCCTTTCTCTTCCCTCAGGCAAACCCTCCTCCCCCGCCACCCAGCTCCGGAGCGCCACAGCCGTGAAGTAAAATCCCTCCCCACCTGCTTCAGGCGCACATCTAAGACAAGAAAGTTCAAAGGGAAGAAAAAGTGTCACCTGACAGACCTTTGCTGGCGCAGAGCCCGCCAAATCGGCCTCCGGAGGGCGCCGGACGCAGGTAGCGACAGACGACGGTGCCTCCGCCCGGGCGGCAACCACTGTAATGGTTACCAATGCCTCAAACGTTCCTCGCGCCGGAAGTACGGCGCGCTCCCGTGACGCGCCGGCCGCGAGCCCCACGGAAGCTGAGGCGCAACGCTCGTACCTGTGAGCACCCGAATGCTTAGGTTCCCACGCGCGCAGCCGGTCGCTGACCAATCAGCGGCCGCTACAAGACACGCCTGGGCCGTCAGCCGACCAATCCAGCGGACCTCTGAGCCGTTGCAGGGGAGCGGGCGTCGCTAGAGCGACTGCCAAGGGGAGAGTCTTTGGTTTCCTCGGGGCGGCCGCACTTCCGGCCTCCGAGCCCCTGTAGCTTGGCGTTGTTCGCGGGGGCCGGTGGGATCGGAACCCCGTGCTAGAGTGAAAACACGAGCCTCTAAGGCTGAGAGGGGTTTAGTGCGGTTGTGCAGGAGCGCCGGCGCGCGCGACTTTTTCTGTGTTGGAGCGGGTTTAAGGAGGCGGCTCTGGGGGGTGAGGCGTTTAGGTGCGTGGCCTCCCCACTCTCGGTTAGTTCTTTGAAGCTTTTTTTTTTTTTTTTTAATGTAATTCCCCCCTTTTCCTCCTCCTTCCCCGTCCCTCTGTGACGCACCCCAGACGTCGACATTGACTCAATTCTAAGCGTGCACGTCAGTGCTGGAGTTCGAAGGGGGAGGGAGCGGGAGCGGGGCTTTAGCAATTGTGGTTTGGTACATACCGGGCAAAGTTATTTTAAAAAGTTGTTATCTCTCCACAGGGTGAGGTAACACAGACCTTGGAGCCAGATTTGCTGGGTTTGTACCCCAGCCCCAACAGTTAAGCGCTCTGTGGCTTTGGGCAACTCAGGTAAATGGCTCTGTGCTTCAGTTTCCCCATCTGTAAAATGGGCACAACGTGGGGGGGTGCTTCATGAGTTAGAGTAGGCAAAGCACTTAGAACAGTATCTGGCACCTAAGTTTGCGTAATAAAGGGTACATGACATTACTTAGTGGCACATCGAGGTTGTTCATCTGAGGAAGGAGGCACAGTCTGAGTAATTATCAGAAGCAAAGCAGGTAACTTTAAAGTAAAGCCATAAATATTTTTCTGGCCTGGAGAGGTACAGGAAAGTATACTGGACACTGGAAATGTATTCTTTCTTCTCTCAAATACAAAGCGAGATCGGAGCCGGTTACAGAGATAGTATTCATTATTATCGTTATTATTTTGCTCATACTTTTGCCATAGCAGTTCCCCTCCCATATGTCCAGACCGCTATAAAACACTTGCCGTTTGTTAAACCCCAGGAGTGCAATTACATAGCAATGAAGAGAGCAGCCAGTTGTTTAATTGCAGTCACGTTTATTTGCAGTTTCTATACACACTTTCTAGGTAATCAAACTTTTCTGGTACATTTTTTTTGAGAGGGGTTCACAATGAAACTGTCACCATTTTTACTAAAAATAAATACAAGACTTAAAGTGTTGCACAGCTCTAAAATATACAAAGGCTTGAATTGAATGTAAACGTTGAAAACATCTTACAAAAGAAACCGTTTTTGCAACGATTTAAAAAGTTCATATTTACAGATATTACAAAAATACAAAATGGAGGCAAGTCCATAAACCATTGTCTTTCGGCCAGCATGAACTGGTTCTAGTACCAAAAGAGTTACACTGTAACCTTCCTCATAGTTGTAAATCTTTGTCATGATCTAGTTCTTTCGGTCTGCCACCACTGCAGCAAATGTACTCACTGAACTTTGGCAAGAGCAAACAGTGTGTTTTGTTTGCTGCAACTGGTCCGTGTCCTCTACTTAGCCAAAAAAAATTAAAAAATCAGGAAAAAAAATTTCCCCCACACAACATAGACATGTTGTATAAACACAAAAGAAGAAAAAATTAGCATCAGTGCAAACAACAGAAGAAAAGTTTGGGTTGATGTTGTTCACAATACCTAATGTGTGTACTCTGCTTTAAGACGGCAGTGATGTTGAAGACAACCCTCTAAATCTTGGTCTTATGTGCTACGTGATAAAGCCATGTAGAATTACTAAGGAATTTCTTGCCTTTTTTTTTTTTAACTCAGTTTGTTACTCAATACTCTTTTGCACAGTGAATTTTAAATCCATCTTTATCTGGGTTTTTTTTTTAAATCTATGAAATATAAAATAGAGAAACTCTGCTATAAATTTTTAGAGTAAACAAAATAAGTAAAACTATATTCTAAGGGTTAGTTCTGTGATCATTACATATAGAAGGTCTCTTATTGCCTCACAATTCAAGTCAATATGTATTTTAAAATATATATAGTACCATTACTTAAATTAATGTCAATAATAAGGTGACATATTTGTTAAAGCCAATTTGTGTGTTTTCTGTTCAAGATTTAGAATCACTTTTAAAGCCTACATACCTTTCTTTACGCTTAAAAAACCCCTAACTACACAAAAGCCGTACTGCAAACGAGCTGCTTTTATGAGAATTACAAAAAATCACCTATTGTGACTGGAAATGACTTTTTTTATTGCATTTGTCTAAAAACCTTACTTTTAAAAGTTTGCCAAGTGTACTTTTCAAAGTATGAGAAAAAGTTATTCATGTTCCCATGTGGTGTCAAACCATGCTGGTTTTCTTAACTAATGGGTTCCAGTGAGAAATGATGGTCCATTTTTTTCAAACCCCCAAACATTTTTCTTTTAGTAAAAAGTATAACACTTCGTAAATGTTCAAATGTACGCTTTACCAGGTAGCTTATCTATCCCTGCGCGCGCGCACACACACACACACACACACACACTCTCCCTCCTCTACCCCGCCACCCCCAGCACCCATTTTACATAAGAAACACAACTTGATAGTGAAAACAAATAGGAGAATAAACCAGACATTTTTTTTTCTTTCCAAAGAAACAAACAAAAACCCAACAGCAATCAGATTCTGTAATTCTCACTCTGTAACATCTTAAAAAGTGTTTCTATTGAAAGATAGCATCTTCTTAGACCAGGCTTTCTCCTTCATATTGCATGAACTAAACCAAAACCACAAACCCCCTTTCACACATCCTACTTTCCCAAATACCACTTGCATAAGCTTAAAGCCAGCTGCTTATCAATTTCTTGGTAACTCTGGTATGTTCTATCACTCTAATCACATTCTATTCTTTTATATAGGCCGTATTCCTTCTTAGTTCTCTACTTTCTACCTTCTCCCATTCAAAACATTCCAAGTACATAGCTGCTCATATTTCCGACATATCATTTCATACAGTATCAGTTCATGTCAAAATCACAGGTGTAAAACCCATTTGCAGATTTCAACTTGTAACTACATTTTTTTTTCAGTTTTAAGACAAGAAAATTCAAGTAATTCAGCTTGTTTCCCTGCCTTCATTTTATCAGAGCACTTGCCCTGACATTTCCTTTCCCACCCACCACCCTCCCCTTTTGCCATCAAGCAGATAGAGTAAAATCAGACAAAAACTCAGTTATATGTAGCATTGTGAACCAGAGCTGCTCCCCATTCCCATTTTAACAGTGAATTTAAATAATGCATATACACATACCTATTTCCCAACTACGTTGTTCACAGTGTCATTTCTGTTAATTTTTAGGTAGCATGGATCTCATCAGCACAGAGAGAAAGCTTCACTGAAAACTCATTGCAGGTACTTACTGATAAATCCACAGCTCTGTGGCATGCTTATGTTTTATTTTCGTTCGTTAAAGAACCTGGAGCTAATTGCTCAACTGTTTAAGGAGTTTAAAGATTCTAGTCCTCAGATTAGGACTGTTTATGTCCCCAGTAGTGTAATAGAAAACATAACCTAAAATTAACTACTGTTTTCCCTACTCATTCTCTTTAAAGCAATCCACTGAAAAATTGAAGTTTAAAGGACACTGTCAAGTGCTGTTGTTCAGGGCTTTATGTTGAGAATGATGATTTCTCTCACTGATTTTTTTTTTTTAAATCAAAAGCATGCTTTTCATTCTGTCCAAATTGCCACATGGCAAATCACAGCCACGTGTTACCAGTAGTTTGTTTGGTGCTGCAGTTTGTCACAAAAATGGTTAAGTCTGAATTCATTATTTTAAATTAATCACATTTCACTATATGACCTCAAGATTTCCTTTATTTCACCAGTTTAAAATTCATATTTTGAGGTTTATCACTCAGAAATCATATTGGTGGACATTTAAATATGGTATTTGATACGAAAATGGTATTCACAGAATACAGTTATTACACTTTATTTGTTGTGTTCTATAAGCAGTTGGTGTGGTAGATAATTGGCCACATGTCCACTCGTCATCCATAAATCTATTTACACATTTTTATCAAAAATATGGTATTTACATGTGTGTAGTTCTTCTAAATTTTGCTTTAGTTCATTTTAATGTAAAAATATACCGAACCTCCAGAGTATTTCATCCTCTTAAGAATTATGACAGTGAGGGCTTTGTTTTCTGAATAGGCAGCTCTGGGAAAACTTTTTCTAGGTTTCATGAAAAGCAGACATTTTCAAATTCTCTATTATCAAAAGGAATGAGATTGGGTAAATCAAACTACCCTAAAGAAAAATATGAAAGACAGTGCAGCTACTTAAAAATATGGAAAATAATCAAGAAAGACCAAACCACCTTCCATTTCCCCAGCAAATATTTAGGAACTTGTTGGTAAGCGTGATGGTACCCCACCATGTGCTGACTTCTCCCCAGTCTTCCGTTCTGTTCCTCCATCCTCATACGACTAAGGTTTTGGCCTTTGACAGCCAGCCTGGCGTGGACCACCTATGTTGAGCTCTGGGAGGATCGGTCATCATGTGGGCTCCCATCGGAATTTTCTGTCTCGCCTTCGGAGATGGCCTGCATGGGCGCGTTGTACAGCCTGCAGCGGACACTGTAGCGGCTGCTGCTGGCCGCAGGGGGAGCCCGGGAACGTCCAACCCTTGCCGATGCCGGGGTGGCAAAGTTCTTTGAGGAGAAACCTTCTGCATTAACCCGTGGGGAGCACGGAGAGAGGGGGGACAGCGCTTCAGTTCCCGGTGCCCCCTGATGGGCCTCATGGGTGCTTTGGGGGGACTCGGCTGTGAGTTCCCCAGGAGGTTTGGGCAGGATGGGACTCTTCAGGATCTCAGTAGCAGACATGCGGTAACTGGAATCCGAGCGGCTGCCTTTCTTGAGGAGTAGTAGCTTAAACTCTTCATTCGATGTGTTGGACTTTTTGGCATTTCGGTAGATGAGGCCAGGAGACCTCTGGCTGTTTGGGGTGGTCACATTGCTGTTGGTTGAGGTGACAGAACCAGCACTGTTGCTGCTACTGCTGCCCAGGGAAGCTCTAGATTTACTTCGAACAGACATGTCCCCAGAATCTTTTCTTCCAAGTACTTTCCTCTTGGACCTTTCAAGAAAAGGAACAATCTCAGTCCACATACACTTTAATGAAACTAAAAGTGTTACGTCACACTCAGCCATCTCCTTAAAGAGCAGTTTGTTGTACCCTGTCGGATGGGATCCTAAGCATTAGGGCTGTAGGGGTGAGGATTAAGATACATTGCTTGCCCTCGCAGCACTCACAGCCTGAGGGAAGTTCTCCAGTAACCAGCGGATATGAATTAGGTTTTGGAAATGACCAGTTCAAATAATGACTAATGTGGAGGCTAGAGGTTCTAGGGGAGGGCTTACTGGGAAGTTTCACAAGAGTACAAGAAAATACTGCTCTCTGACTCGTGGTTAGAGTGTAGGTGGTGAAGGACGGTCACTTTTATTCAACCTGTCTCTGCAATACAGATGAAATCCTCTGATGCCTGGGATTGGCTTCCAGTGAATACCAGGAGAGCAAAGTGGAAGGAGGTGTGGATGGGACAGGACTGGCCATAGGCTGACGGTCGATAGGCTTGGGTGATGGATATGTCTGTGTGTGTGTTTGGCTGGGGGTGGGGGCAGGCAGTGGTGCGTTACACTATTCTGTCTACTCTTAAAATTCCTCCATATAAAGAAATTTCTTACATGACTTCTTGAGTAAGTCAATCCATTTTGGCTGCAGATACCATTTGCCATAGCTGCCCAGGAATATCTGTGTACAGTGTATTAATCAGTAAGCCAACTTTCTGGAGGAGCTGGAAACCTAGACCACCTCTGGAGCTCTGAAAGCTCTGTGCACTATAAACTCTCAAGAAAAGAAAATTTTTACTGTCACTGTGCTGCACGTAAATAAATAAACAAACAAACAAATTCTGCATAAATGTAAATCTAAGATTACCAAACTCTGTAAGTCTACCAAACCTAGGCACCCAGCCATCATTATTATATTATTTCTTTTGATAAATAAACAGGCATAAATTTCGTGAACTTAGTCACTGAGTCAGCATGACCCAGTTCATTGCTACGTACTGGCAGCATGCTTTCCCACCAGCCTAAAAACCTGTAGGTTAGAGAAAATGTCCGTTGTGCAATTGGACTCCAGCCTGATTATGGTGCACTGAAAGCTTCGTGGTTGCTATCTCGTGTGTGCCAGTGTCTGGCACTCTCATAGGGTAGGGATTTCAAACTAATGTCTGCTTTTAGCATCTGCCATATTCTAGACACAGACATGATATTTTATCATCAAAACTGAATATGTGAGCTATAGGTATCCCCAGTTACAGCAAGGGAAATAGGTACACAGGTTTTAACTGACTCAAGACTGGACAGGAAGTGGCAGCATTGGGATTCAATTCCAGGTCTTTCTGACTCTACTCCTTCCATTCTGTCCACTCTTCAAGACACTAGCATTTGGTTTTTTAACTTCACAGCATTTAATAACTTGTCCTAAGGTTGGGGATAAAAGGGGGTGAGGAGAATATAATCAGGGACAAAGAAAAATAATGATTCTACACTCTCCAAGTGGAGAGGTGAGCCTGCCAAGGTCTACACAGAACGTGTTTGTGATTGGCTCGTTTAAAAAAAAAGTTGTTGAAGGGCAGTGTTCCTTCTTTGTGAGAGAACCACATCAACAGAAAACACAAGTTCCCCTAAAAAGTAGGATCCTGGGAAAAACAGTGGTAAGCTGCTTGTAAAGAGCTTGCTTCCAAGAGTATAACTTCATGAGGTAGACAGGACAGTCCCCAAGCTTTGTCCCTTGGGAGTCGCATCTAGGTCACCAAGGCCTAGTGAAGTAGGCAGTGGCAGCTGTGAAAGGAGTAGCTGTGTTATGACTGGATAGCTCAGTCTGATATGGGTTCAGTTTCCGAGGGCTAGTTCCTGTTTCGTTCTTCGATCACAGGTTGTGAGGAGTATTCTTGCAAATAGGGGCCTCGATCACAGGGGTCCAGGGGTCAGATGAGAGAATATGAATGGTCAGCATGGATGCAACACTATCCTGGAAAAGCAGCCTAGAGGACATCCCCTCTTCATGGGATATGGAGCATTACAGTTAGAGAAGGGCAGTGTTAACTACAGAAATGGAAGTTTTAGGAAGAGAGGGAAGAAAGGGAGCAGTGATTAGTTGTTGTGAGCTATGAAATGGGCAGGTTTATATACTGTTTTGTCTCAAACTTGGGGCTGTGTTTAGTGAGTCACCTTACATTTACCCCTGATAGTGTAGGATTATAGCTTTGAGCATGTGTTTTTAGGTTAAGGAATTATTTAAATGTCAGAGATTACACTAGAGTTTGAGCTTTCACCCTTAAGTTACTTGACCACAAATTGTTTTCAAATTAAAAACTTGTTTCAGAATGTCTTTCCTAGGGGAAAAAACAACAGCTTCCCTCAGCAGTTCTTAGGAAAGTCTCTCAATTGAGGTCTACCTAACTGTATATAAGGCCACATATTTCCCAACTTGAATAGAAGTCTATCAGTTTGATTTGGAAAAATAATTTTACTTTGCTTGCTTATGTTTTTTGTTGAATGTATTACAAGTACCCAAGGCTTTTCCATATTTGCATTTGATGAGAAGCACGTAAGAAGCAAAACCTTTGTTATTGTTGCCTCACCTGTGAATGACTGCAAATAAATCCTCCGTTGTTCGAGGTTTATGTGGAGACACAAACACACTTTCTGCTTCAGCCTGAGAGTCTTCACTTAGTGGTGAAATCACAGAGTCATCACTCGGTGACGATTCTTAAATTAAGAACAAAAGCATCTTTAGGAAGAAGTCACCCAGCACGCTGCTGGGCTTCACTGACTCAGGGAACAACTAAGCAACAGTTACCTGACCGCCATTTTTAAAAGGAAGGAGCTGTCTGTCAGACTTAGTCCCTCCATGATAAAAGCTTTTATCTTAATTGTTTTAATAAGTGAAAAGAAAGAGGGAAACCAATACCCAGGGCTGTACTGTATTATGGGGAAGGTAAGAAAGAAAAACTTCAGGAGGTGCCACGAGACACCTTCCCATCGTGACAAAGGTGTCAACAACTGACCTTTCAGCGAAACCTCGTCCACACTTCCTTGGGTCTCCTCTGCTGCTCCGCTGTTACCAGAGGCACTTTTGGCTGAAATACCTGAAGCAATATTTTCCTGCTCAGAACATTTTTCAGGGCATGGATTTACAGTTGATATCTCTGCTTCATAGCTGATATTCCCAGGCACTTTGTCATGGTGGCGGCTCATCCCAAGTTGATGCTTAAGTTGATTGCTTATGTCTGTGACTCTAGTTGGTGAGTTGGACTGAGATGTGAGCACGTCCACAGACACAGGGTATGCAGCTTCCTCCCGGTCTACAGGAGATACCTTCTGGACCTGCGCTGGGGCTCCATCTGGACCAGCTCCACATTGTAGCATTTTACAATCCAAATCATTTGGGCGAGCAGCAGAGACCCTCTGAAATCCTTCTGCGGGAAAGTCACAACTTTCACTTGGTGTGTTTTCTGGAATAGGCTCACTGTCCATATGTATTTGGTCTTTTGTGCCACTTGAATCTAGAAGGTTGGTACCAGCTGAGGTTACCATTTCTGGATCACAATGATTCTTCACATCAAAAGAACGGTTTTTTTCTAATTGTAGTTTATCTGATTCCATCTCAACTGCAGAGGAGTCTAAAAAGGACAATATGGTGTCTTCAGTGGAGTACTGACGTGATAGTGATTTCTTAGTCATATGTGGCCTAATCTTACCTGGAGACAGGGCAGCCATGGTGAGAGTGCTTTCCTCTAAGTAGGGGAGATCTGTATTGTTGCCTTCTTTTTGCTTAACTTCTTCAGACCTACTGATGGACCTAAGGTTGACAGATTTCAGGACTGTTGGTGTAATTGCAAGAGACGGTGGAGGATTTGACCTCAGTGTTTCTCCTACTGCATTTTGCTTATTATGACTGAAAACATGCAATGGGTGACGGTGGTGGAATGGTTTATTTAAGACATTATGAAGAGCACTTAGGTCAAGATGGGTAGGAGGTATAATTGGAAGTTCAAGGTCTTTACCCAGTGATAGAACTCCGTCTTTTAAAGAGGGTTGCTGTAGTGAGGATTTCCTTTCTGGGACTTTTGGTTTTCTTTTGCTACCTCCAGGAGACAATGGGCCAGAAAAGAAAGCTGTAGGGAAAGAGGACGTTGGCGTTTCAGACTGGCTGGAGTAGCCACTTGACGGAGATGCCAAGCCAGCCAGCTTTTCTGGTGAAGCCAGTTTAAACTCATTGTCAACAGAAGGAAGGGAGGGGGTGGTGGCTCTAGATTCCGACTGGGATGTTTGGGATTCTGAGCTCTCTGGAGATTTGATGCATTCGATAACTGTGGTACCCGTAGCAGTGCTTGAATTAGATAAAGATCTGTAAGGATCATTTGTTTTCAAGTCATTTAGAAGCCAGAGGTCTGCATAGTGAGTTGATTCAGCACCTTCATCTTTGAATGGTGGAACATCTGGAGTGTCTAACTGAGGTTCCTTAATGCCATGTTCACTCTGGTTCATCCAAGAAGGTTCCTGCTTGGTGGGCAGACTGGCATTTTCCATTCGAGAAGGCGTGTTGGAGAAATCAAGAGGCAGCTTCATTTCCCTGGAACTGTGAGGCAGGAGCTGGCCACTGCTTATCTTTGGTTCTTTCTTCTCAGAAATGTCTGCATTTCCATCAGACTTCCTCAATGATGAGCTACGTTTAGGTGGAGTCGGCTTTGCCTTTGGTTTCCTGAAAGAGATGCTTGGTCTCCCCTGTCTCCTGTGGTCTAAGTAGTCCTGCCAGGCACAGTCTGGAAGAGTAGGAGGAACCCCGACACCCTGGCCATTCTCTGGGCCCAGGGCTGCATAGTGACAGACGTAACTCTTACTACCTTTGAGACCACAGTCAAAGTGCATGGAGGTGTAGTATCCTTCTGTGTCCACCGAAAAGTGAGAGCTAGTGTCTGCTTTGTCCGATGGAGACTTTTCCAGAAAGCTGTCATAAGTGGCCATGCTCGTGAAGCTTGGGCAGCCCAGGCTGTCTGCCTTGGGACGCTCAGGGCTAAAATCCTGGCGGCAGGAGGCATCGTGATGGTGGTGTAGGTAATTCCACTCGCTGTCACTCGTGTTGCTATTGTTGGGGTCATCCAACAGATCTGCCACAGTGGAGGTAAAGGAGTTTGCT